>NW_022992162.1:0-30000 GCF_902827175.1 Gymnodraco acuticeps | reverse complement strand
TCAGGGAAGCAGCATGGCGAGACCCAAGGCAGGACCGCAGAGACAGGTTCAGCCACGACTCAAAGTCCACGACTTAATCCAGAACTCAGGATAGAGGATCCAAGACACAGGACTACAGCAAGAGGATCAGCCTCGACTCCGGATCCCGCCGTAGATATAGACACAAAACAAGAACAAAGATTTGGCTGGGTTAACATGTTAGAAACAAAACAAACAATAATAATTATAAAATGTATTCTCAAATAATCTCCCCTCTTTTTTTCAGTGGCGTCAGGCGGGCTCCATCCTGCAGCTGGGCACGGTGACGCTGGCCAAGGAGCCGGACTACACGGGGCTGAAGGTGGGCTGCGTGTCCGTCAGCCTGCTGCTGCTGCTACTGCTGCTGCTGGGGTCTCTGCTGCTGTGGAGGAGGAACAAGCACATCGACGGTGAGACTAGGGGTAGAGGAATGTGAGAAGAGATGGCTAAATATCTGGAACAAACTCCCAGAAACCTGCAGGTCCGCTGCAACTCTGACTACTTTTACATCCAGGCTGAAGACTTTTCTTTTTGCCGCTGCCTTTAACTATTCACATCGTACACAGATCACTGTAGAGACTTCTGGAATCGTATACTTTAATGTAAGACAGTGACCGACTGGTTTTGATTTCACAGGTCTTTGTCATGATGTCTTGAAATGTTACTTGTCAGTCAGGTCAAAAGTCTGGTTAGGTTGTGAAATGTTTTCAGCGACTATATTAGAAAATTAACAAATTGAGTGCATTTTTTATATTTGGAGGAAGCACAAGTCAGAATCAGGCAATAAAGAATATGTTAATCGTAAAAAGTGTATTAAAAAAAAGAATGTGAATCAAGATGGAAAATAGACATTAAAGGTGGGGTAGGTCATTTTGGAGAAACCAGCTCGAGTGCGATAGAATTTGAAAATACACAGCTGGAAGAAATCTGCCACTTCCAATCAGAGCCCCTCCTCCAACACACACGAACGCACACATGACCAATGAGGGCACGAGATAAGTTTGTGCCCAGATGGAGGGCTGACAGGCAGGTAGGCCATCCAGTTACTTTAGCCGGCTCAGAGGATTGGTCGTGCTTTTTACAGCGCCACGGCTTCCACAGATGACTTTTTTATAGATTTTTTGTCAAAGCACTTCAGATATTCATTGCTATCGGGATGTTAAGAGCATTCCATGGAATATAACAAGTGTATCTCGAGCCGGTTTCTCAAACTTACCCCTCCTTTAAAGGCACATGACATGCGTAATGAATTCATGGATGTAATGCATTATCAGGGATAAGAAATAGTTCATATCTTTTGTATTTTGGAATATGATGCCTATGAAGTTTAAAGCAACAAATACTAAGACATGGTGAGGGAAATGTACTAGCAAAGATAAAAAAGTTATTTAGAAACACTTCTTTAATGTAAATGGAGGTAAACAGTCAGTGAAGGAACATTAAACTGTATCCTATTAACGTGCGTAATGTATAGTATGCAGTCTTTGTTTTGATGTGTGGGTATTTGTGTGTGATATATTTGCGTACATGTAGCTGGACTGCAGCGTGTCCTCTAACCTGTGTGCATGTGTGCTGGGTTCACGTTTCCTCCTGGGTTCACAGGAAGTCGATTTTTGGGGCGCATTGGTGAAACGCTTTGCCTTTCTTATAATCTCTCCTCTCTTCCTCCCTTCCTCTCCTTCTCTCCTTTCCTTACACGCGCTTCCTCCCTCCTCATCCTCCCCCCTCTTCCTCCTCCTCCTCCTCTCTTGTAGATCTGTCTGAGGTGTGGTATGATGGCCGGGGTCACATACAGCATCTGGACCGGCTGGCTAACGCGAGGAGCGTCAGCCCCACGAACGAGATGGTCTCCCACGAGTCCGTCGACTATAGAACCACCCTGCTGGATGGTAGGTCATCCAGATAAGCCCCTCCCCCTCCCCCACCTGACCCCCATCTACCTGCTTCCCTCCCTGCTAAAGCTAGCGGTGCATGCCTTACCTCTTCTCTACTAACACGATTAGCCTTTAGGAAATGTGAGTTAAGGAAATGAAATTGCATATGATTGAAGCAATTTGAATCAAAAACTAACACTCCAACACAAAACTAACAGTTATAAGTTCATGAAATGTAAAAAAGACTGAAGTTCATTCCGTCAGATGTATCTACAAACTAAATATAACTCTTTCCTTGACAGTGTCCCCTCTGAAGTTTATACTGTATAAACATCCATGCATTTGCTTAGAATTAGGGCTGTCAAGTTAACGCGTTTTATCGTGCGATTAACGCATGTGTATTGTCCTCGGCCCGCCCCGTAGTTTCAGTGCCCAAAGGCTTGACGTTGTTGTTGTTGTTGTTGTTGTTGTTGTTGTTGTTGTTGTTGTTGTTGTTAGTTGGATGGTGGGAGATTCTAGCGAGAGATATGGATACAAAAAAAGGTGTTTTAAACAGCAAGCCAAGCACCCAGCTGATGCTGACAGCCCCGCCTTAGGGTTAGGGTTAGGGGTTAGGGGTTAGGGTTTCAAGAGCTCGCTTGCTCTTGAAAGTTTGCCGGGGAGACGCCTGGAACACAACAGCGATAGCTAAATGGGTCTTTATTAGATGTTTTCTTCAGTATCAAAACTAATCAAATAATTGTTCACTTACCCTGGTGTAGATTCATCTGAATGTTCCTGTTGTGTCGTAAACAAAGTTGATGAAAGCAGACTTTGTCGGCAATAAAACTAAATTCAAATACAATTATTTTACTTTTTGACTAAGTAACTTCAAGTTCTTCATTTCATATTACAAGGAGTCATTTAATAAATTACAAGTGGAACTTTTGCTGATGTTAATAGATAGAAATCTAGTTGCACAGTCCAAAGTAAACCTTTGATAATAACAGCTTGTATTTTGCAAATTATGGCTTTTCAATACAAAAATAAATGGACGTAAAATGTCCTAAACTTCCATGAGTTAATGTGTAGAGAAAAGGGAAAAGCATCCTCGCTTCTGCACCTGTCGTGTTATATTCAATGTTTATTTGACGTGTTCTAACACATATATGTAATTAAGTGGCAGCACAACAAGAAAAACGGCCAAATGAGACATGGAGGTGGTCTAAAGACTCACCTGTGGTTTTAGTTTCCTGAGCATTAATCCTGAGGGCATGTGAGGGGGTCTGCATGTATTCTGATCCTAAGTATGATGGCTGAGGCAATTTTCCTGTTAAAAAGTGACTTGAAAGACAGACAATGTGAGCAGGTAGACTTACTAATGAGCCTTTCCTCAGGGAGAGTAGTGGTTGAAATACATACACAGTCATGAATTACACTAACCATGCCTGTCCCCTTCTTCGAATAACATTGGTGTTGCTTTGCACTTATCTTCTTCCACTAACACGCAATACGATAATACTTTATTGTCCGATCATTTTTCTTGCATCAAAGCAGCTTCATTTGCAGCATCCATCAAGACATATAATAAGACAAGACACAAGGAAGCAGGCGTTTAAAGGGACGTTACACCCAGATATTTGTATAGAATACATGGTGTGTAATAATGTAGAGTGGGACCACACCTCAGGCCATTATGATTATGAATTCTCTCTCTGAGCTTTTATTTAAGTAATTGGCATGTAAGCTGAGATATACATTGATATCTTGCTACATGATTAAGGTGAGATTATTGTCACCCATGGAGAGATGTATGTTATATGTGCAGTAACTATTCTGCACACATTTGAGTACGTATACGGTTGTATGTTGTGTCTGAATGTTTAAAGAAATTACAATAAAAAGAGTATTATTATCAAAAACATTCCCAGCTCAGTGTCAAGTTCCTCTTTCCTTTGTAGCTGTGTTTCCTCCTGTAACACACTTTACCCCCCCCCCCCCCCCCCCCCGATACAGCCGCTGACCTTTAACCCCGTCTTCTGCCTCTCCAGATCAGAACACCGACAGACCTGAGACGTGCCGAGGTGCTCCTCCGATCTACGGGGGGAACGGCGAGCTGCTGTCCCCCAGACTGGGAGGGATGGGGATAGGGATGGATGGAGAGCTGGTGTCTCCCCTCCTCATGGCCCCCGTCCACATCGACCCCTCCTCCCTCCACCCTGATCTGCTCAAAGAGGTGCAGCACGTGGTGATCACCAGGGACCAGCTGCTGCTCCACCTCAACCAGGTCATCGGGCGAGGTCAGTCACACAAACTTTCTTTACTGTTAGGATATCTTTTTGAAGCAGTGGTTAAAAAGGACATATAATGCTCATTTTCAGGTGTAGATCAGTATGTAGTGTCTCTACTTTAAAGAGTCCTCTCTTGCTGATGTTCAGGTGTATATCAGTATGTAGTGTCTCTACTTTAAAGAGTCCTCTCCTGCTGATGTTCAGGTGTAGATCAGTATGTAGTGTCTCTACTTTAAAGAGTCCTCTCTTGCTGATGTTCAGGTGTATATCAGTATGTAGTGTCTCTACTTTAAAGAGTCCTCTCCTGCTGATGTTCAGGTGTAGATCAGTATGTAGTGTCTCTACTTTAAAGAGTCCTCTCTTGCTGATGTTCAGGTGTATATCAGTATGTAGTGTCTCTACTTTAAAGAGTCCTCTCCTGCTGATGTTCAGGGTGTAGATCAGTATGTAGTGTCTCTACTTTAAAGAGTCCTCTCTTGCTGATGTTCAGGTGTATATCAGTATGTAGTGTCTCTACTTTAAAGAGTCCTCTCCTGCTGATGTTCAGGTGTAGATCAGTATGTAGTGTCTCTACTTTAAAGAGTCCTCTCCTGCTGATGTTCAGGTGTATATCAGTATGTAGTGTCTCTACTTTAAGAGTCCTCTCCTGCTGATGTTCAGGTGTATATCAGTATGTAGTGTCTCTACTTTAAAGAGTCCTCTCTTGCTGATGTTCAGGTGTATATCAGTATGTAGTGTCTCTACTTTAAAGAGTCCTCTCCTGCTGATGTTCAGGTGTATATCAGTATGTAGTGTCTCTACTTTAAAGAGTCCTCTCCTGCTGATGTTCAGGTGTATATTAGTATGTAGTGTCTCTACTTTAAAGAGTCCTCTCCTGCTGATGTTCAGGTGTATATCAGTATGTAGTGTCTCTACTTTTAAAGAGTCCTCTCCTGCTGATGTTCAGGTGTATATCAGTATGTAGTGTCTCTACTTTAAAGAGTCCTCTCCTGCTCATTTTCAGGTGTAGATCAGTATGTAGTGTCTCTACTTTAAAGAGTCCTCTCTTGCTGATGTTCAGGTGTATATCAGTATGTAGTGTCTCTACTTTAAAGAGTCCTCTCCTGCTGATGTTCAGGTTTATATCAGTATGTAGTGTCTCTACTTTAAAGAGTCCTCTCCTGCTGATGTTCAGGTTTATATCAGTATGTAGTGTCTCTACTTTAAAGAGTCCTCTCCTGCTGATGTTCAGGTTTATATCAGTATGTAGTGTCTCTACTTTAAAGAGTCCTCTCTTGCTGATGTTCAGGTGTATATCAGTATGTAGTGTCTCTACTTTAAAGAGTCCTCTCCTGCTGATGTTCAGGTGTATATCAGTAGGTAGTGTCTCTACTTTAAAGAGTCCTCTCCTGCTGATGTTCAGGTGTATATCAGTATGTAGTGTCTCTACTTTAAAGAGTCCTCTCCTGTTGATGTTCAGGTGTATATCAGTATGTAGTGTCTCTACTTTAAAGAGTCCTCTCCTGCTGATGTTCAGGTGTATATCAGTATGTAGTGTCTCTACTTTAAAGAGTCCTCTCCTGCTGATGTTCAGGTGTATATCAGTATGTAGTGTCTCTACTTTAAAGAGTCCTCTCCTGCTGATGTTCAGGTGTATATCAGTATGTAGTGTCTCTACTTTAAAGAGTCCTCTCCTGCTGATGTTCAGGTGTATATCAGTATGTAGTGTCTCTACTTTAAAGAGTCCTCTCCTGCTGATGTTCAGGTGTATATCAGTATGTAGTGTCTCTACTTTAAAGAGTCCTCTCCTGCTGATGTTCAGGTGTATATCAGTATGTAGTGTCTCTACTTAAAGAGTCCTCTCCTGCTGATGTTCAGGTGTATATCAGTATGTAGTGTCTCTACTTTAAAGAGTCCTCTCCTGCTGATGTTCAGGTGTATATCAGTATGTAGTGTCTCTACTTTAAAGAGTCCTCTCCTGCTGATGTTCAGGTGTATATCAGTATGTAGTGTCTCTACTTTAAAGAGTCCTCTCCTGCTGATGTTCAGGTGTATATCAGTATGTAGTGTCTCTACTTTAAAGAGTCCTCTCCTGCTGATGTCCAGGTGTATATCAGTAACTTATTACTGCTCATGCTAGCTACTCACTTCTTCTTCCCAATACCCGAAACAAAGGGAAAATGTAAAATGCTTGATTTTCTCTACGTTTCCCGGTATAAAAAGCTTCCAGGAAGATATTTATTAAGTTGAAATATTTTGCATAAAGATCCGGTCAATACAATCTGCTATATCAAAGCTTTTAAAGTAATATCCAGGATTGAGCATCATTAAACAGAGTGCCAGGGAAGCAACAATGCAACAACATATGACGTTAAATTCATCCATAAAACTTGCATTTGTTTTACATCAACCTCTACTTTCGGCTACATCAAGACCATACATCTTTCATTTCCGTCTATTTATAGTGTTTTGCATTTTATTGAATTAAATCCATATTGCATCGTAATAAAAGTAATGTTTTGGCTGCTGACCGTAAGTATTAAAAAGGAGAAATAATAATACAAAAGTTGGTGGTTTTGCATTAATTCATGTTGGGATTGTTCCTGATGTGGAGTGATGCTATTATCGAGCTCAGATTAAGTTAGACATCTGCGTGAAGCTTCACAAAGTCGCCCACAAAGAGCTTAATTGGCTACTTTCGCTTGACATGCAGACACAAAATCACTTCTTATAGTGGTGCTAAAGTACGAGGGTCAGACCAACAGATCAAAATTCAACATCAAGAGGCAAAAAGACCCAGAAAAGAACCCTCTGACCCCCCCCCGGGCTGATTTATCCCCTGAAGAAAAGAGCCTGCCGGATTTTAAAAGTGGCGTTTGGTGATTTGTTCACAGCTAGTATTCCCAGGATCCATTGCAACAAATCGTAATCCAACACCCGAGCATCTGCAGGGACGTGATAGGAGAACGCTGTGCTCATTTAATCCCCCCCCCCCTCCCCCCTCCCCCCTCCTCTCAGGCTCGGGCAAGCCCTCATGTCTTAAGAGAAATAATTCAATAAAATGCACAATAACTCAAGAGGGTTTGGCATCGGCTATTAGCTCGTGGGTTATTTAATGAATGAAGCTCCATACTGGGTTACTACGGGGGAGATTTACTGTGAGGCTGTGGGTAACTCAAGAAATCAGAATGAGCTGTGAAATGTGTGAAAACAAGCAAAAAACATGCACACAAGGGTTAAATGTACTATTTTACAAACGAGCTGTTGGAGTGTTTCTCTTAAAAGGCTAAAAGGACAATATGAAATGACCCCCGTCTGCTCCAAACTTGAATTTGTAAGTAGAAAATGTTTGTTTTGGGGTTTCAAGGAAATATTTTCAAAGAAATCCACAGAAACGGGGGAAGAGAAATCCATTATTACGAAGTCAAATTCTCGCTTTTTGATTGCATTTGAACATTTTCACACACACACACACCATCATGCAATATTCCCAAAACAACAACTTAAGTCAAAGTCAATCTTCCAGTTTGTGTTCTGACAGAGAGATCGAAATACCGTTTCCCACAATCCCAAATACAAAAACAAATATACAGTATATAAAAATATGTATGCAAATATGTATATACCTATATATACACACTCAAAGACACATTTGTACATGTGCACACCGTTATAAGAAGTTACATTCTCACTTATGCATTGCGTTTAAACATTTTTACACACACCATCATACAATATTCCCAAAACAACAACTTTAGCAGATATAAGTGGTTACCATAGACTGGTGGTTACACGTTTGGGGTTTAAGTTCCCAGCATATAGAGAACCACAGCGTCCTAAAACCCGGAAGTGAACTCCTTCCAGTTCCTTCGTCGAAAACCAATGCAAATTCTCCATAGGGTTTTGGAAAATAGCTGGAAATCAGGTCTGTGGTTGAAACACATTTAAGAGACGGATCACGTTTTGTTCAGCCGGATAATCTCCACATGTCTATCCTACTTTTATGATTGTCGAATCATAAATCTAGTCGCCAGAAGCAAAATGCTAACGTTATGCTATAAAGGAACTACCGCAGGGTCGCTGCTTCAACGTCACGCCAACTTAAGATCCATATTCAAACATACAGATTCTAAATGGTACGAGTTGAAGCGTTTGTTTGAACACTCTGCAGGAGGCAGGGACTTGCTTTCAAGCAGAACAGAAACTAACTTAGAGGAGTGTTTACGTGTTCGGCGTAATGACGTAAAACGGCCTCCACAACTTCTGTAGTCCTATTCAGCCACTTGGTAACAACCATCGTTTTTCAGACTCGTAAACTCTTCATAAATCACCAGTGGGGTCTCTGCTGATGGATTTAATGTCGTAGAACAAAACGTGACCCGTCTCTTCCATGTGTCTCAACCACAGACCTTAGTTGGAGCTATTTTCTAAAGTCCTATGGAGAAATCCCATTGCTTTTTATCGAAGGAACTGGACGTGGTAAAAAGGCTAACTTACTTCCGGGTTCGAGGACGCGTCACTGCGGTTCTCTATAGTGTTGAAGCTTTCATTCATGGTTCAATGTACGTGTGTGACGTATTAGAAAGGCTACAATAGTTTACAAGCGCTGCATCAACAAAACGCTGCAAGCTTTGAGTTTCTTGCAGCGTTTTGTGTTTGCAGAGCTTTTGATAAACGCTGCTCACGTTTCGTCAAGTCGGTGAATGCTGGAATGTTTTCTAGATGCTGCATGTGCTGTTAAGTCAAGATGTTTCTTAATCTGCATGAGTTTTGGCACATTTGTGTTTTTTTACATGCATTGTTTTTGAAGCTTCTGTCACGATCTGTCTTTATGGTGTTTTGTCTTGTCTTGTTTCATGTTTTATGTTGAAAGGTCTTCACTTCCTGTCTTGCCTGTTTCTGTCTGCGTTGTGTCTTGTTTAAATCTGTCTGTGGTTCCCGGTCGTTAGTTTCCCTGGTGTGTCTGATTACCCGATTGTGTTCACCTGGTGTCCCTGTGTTTTCTCCTCCCTCCTCACCTGTGTCTTGTTTCTGTGATTAGTCTTGTGTGTATTTAAGTTCTGGTTTTTCTGTCTGTCTTTGTTGGTTCGTCTTTTGTCATGACTAGTTCGTCAGTGAGTGTTCTGTTTTGTCTTTGTTATCACCTAGCCTTGAAATAAAGGAACTTTCACTTTAATCTGCATTTGGGTCCTACCTGCTTCACACACCGTGACAGAACGAACCGACCACAAAATGGACCCAGCAGATGATCCATGGGAGGTTGAATTACAGCATTTAACCTTCTATCTGGCTTGCTGCTTCGATTGGTGGAAGGGAGCGTCCAGTGTTCGGCAGAAGAGGGCCGCTCTGGTAGAGGCGCTCTGGTTGGCAGCAGAGAAACCATGTTTTGTTGAGTTTTTACCTGACTGGATTTTGGACTTCTTTCAAGCATGTGATTCCAGGCATGCTAGCTCCCTGTCTCCCAATTCCCAACCTGGCACCATACGCCTTGGTGGGTTCCGCCTGAAGTCTACCCGTGCTTCTGCCCCAGTTCCTGCTCCTGTCCAGGACTCGTATTCCGGAACTCGTCAGGCTTATGGAGGTCCACGGAGTATTCAGGAGGCTGCTAAGAGGAGTCGTCGCAAGGCCAGGCTAGCAGCCCGAGCCCCAGCAGCCATGGTTCCGGCTCCAGTACAGGCCCCAACAGCCATGGTTTCCGGCTACAGTGCCGGACCCAGCAGCCATGGTTCCGTGCTCCAGTACCACCCCACACAGTCATGGATCCGTGTTCCGGTTCCTTGCCCAGCAGCCATGGTTCCGGCTCCAGTGCCGGCCCCAGCAGCCATGTTTCCGGCTCCAAAACCGGCCCACACAGCCATGATCCAGGCTTCAGCTCCGGACCTTACAGCCATGTTTCCGGCTCCAGAACTGGATCTTACAACTGTGGTCCCTGCACCAGAGCAGGCCCATACAGCCATGGTTCCGGCTCAAGTACCGGCTCCAGCAGTCATGGTCCCGACTCCAGCACCTCGTCTCCTGCTGGCTCCCTAGCCGACGCCAGCTCCCCGAGTCTTGTCGGCGTACCGGCCGACTCCAGCACCTCGTCTCCTGTTGGCTCTCCAGCCAACACCAGCTCCCCGAGTCTTGTCGGCGTACCGGCCGACTCCAGCACCTCGTCTCCTGCTGGCTCCCCAGCTGACGCCAGCTCCCCGTGTCCTGTCGGCGTACCGACCGACACAAGTTCCCTCTCAAGTCCCTCTCAAGTTCCTACCCGAGTCCCCTCTCAAGTTCCTACCCGAGTCCACTCTCCAGTTCCTACCCGAGTCCCCTCTCCAGTTCCCTCTCGGGTCCCCTCTCGAGTCCCCTCTCGAGTCCCCTCTCCAGTCCCCTCTCGAGTCCCCTCTCCAGTCCCCTCTCCAGTCCCCTCTCCAGTCCCCTCTCCAGTTCCCTCTCCAGTCCCCTCTCCAGTCCCCTCTCGAGTCCCCTCTCGAGTCCCCTCTCTAGTCTTCTCTCCAGTCCCTTCTCGAGTCCCCTCTCAAGTCTCCTCTCCAGTTCCCTCTCCAGTCCCCTCTCGAGTTCCCCCTTGGTTCCCCTCTCGAGTCTCCTCTCGAGTCCCCTCTCGAGTCACGTCTCAAGTCCCTACCCAATGTCCTGGTCCGTTGGAGGTTCCGCTGGGGGTCCTGCCAACTCCATGTCCTGTCCCGTTGGAGGCCCCGTCGACTACTCCTCTGCCGGGGGTCCTACCAATCGTATGTCTGTCCCGTTGGAGGTCCCGCCGTCTACTCTCCTACCGGGGGTCCTGCCAGCTCCTTGTACTGTCTCGTTGGAGGTCCCGCCGACTACTCTCCTGCCGGGGGTCCTGCCAACCCGTTATCCTGTGCCGTTGGAGGCCCCGCCGACTACTCTCCTGCCGGGGGTCCTGCCAACCCTATGTCCTGTCTCGTTGGAGGTCCCGCCGTCTACTCTCCTGCCGGGGGTCCTGCCAACCCTTTGTCCTGTGCCGTTGGAGGCCCCGCCGACTACTCTCCTGCCGGGGGTCCTGCCAACCCTTTGTCCTGTGCCATTGGAGGCCCCGCCGACTACTCTCCTGCCGGGGGTCCTACCAACCGCTTGTCCTGTTCCGTTGGAGGCCCCGCCATCCTCTGTCTCGCCGGGGGTCCTGCCAATCCCGTGTCCTGGTCCTCTTCCGTGGGGGATCCTGCCGAGGCCTGTCCCACCAGCTCCGGTTCCTGTCCGGCCGACACCGGGTCCTGCGCTGGCCAGTCAGCGCCTTCCTGCCCGGCCTCCGGAGCTCTCTGGTCTTCGCCCTCGAGCCCGGCCCCCTGCGAGCCGCGGTCTTCGCCCTCGATCCCGACCCTCTGTGAGCCGTGGTCTTCGCCCTCGAGCCCGGCCCCCTGAGAGCCGCGGTCTTTGCCCTCGATCCCGGCCCTCTGTGAGCCGTGGTCTTCGCCCACGATCCCGGCCCCCTGACTCTTCCTGCCGCTGCCCTCGTCCTCGAGCCCGGCCCCCTGACTCTTCCTGCCGCTGCCTTCACCCTCATGCTCGGCCGCCCGAGTCCCCCACCTTAGACTCTGCCTTGCCCCCGGGCCGTCCGCCCGAATCCCCCTTTTTGAACTCTGCCTTGCCCCCGGGCCGTCCGCCCGAGATCCCTTCCTGGTCCTCTGCTGTGCCTCTGGGCGGTCAGCTCAGTCCCGTCCTCCTGACCCCCTCCACCCACCCTGGTGGCCTAGGGATACGTCCCTCCTCCGGACCCCCTCCACCCACCCTGCTTGAGGTTTTGGACTTTTGTGGGGTTTTTTTTGGGACGTCTGGGATCCGTCCCTTGAGGGGGGGGGTACTGTCACGATCTGTCTTTATGATGTTTTGTCTTGTCTTGTTTCATGTTTTATGTTGAAAGGTCTTCACTTCCTGTCTTGCCTGTTTCTGTCGGCGTTGTGTCTTGTTTAAATCTGTCTGTGGTTCCCGGTCGTTAGTTTCCCTGGTGTGTCTAATTTACCCGATTGTGTTCACCTGTGTTTTCTCCTCCCTCCTCACTTGTGTCTTGTTTGTGTGATTAGTCTTGTGTGTATTTAAGTTCTGGTTTTTCTGTCTGTCTTTGTCGGTTTGTCTTTTGTCATGACTAGTTCGTCGGTGAGTGTTCTGTTTTGTCTTTGTTATCACCTAGCCTTGAAATAAAGGAACTTTCACTTTAATCTGCATTTGGGTCCTACCTGCTTCACACACCGTGACAGCTTCAGCGCGTTCCTCCTAATGGAAGTGTTTTTGACTGTTGTAACGCATTTGCATCTGATTGCCACCGTATGAATTAGTTGTGAAAAAGTGTAAAAAACAGACAAATCACACACAGATACACATAGAGACTTGTTTTAACGTTTCTCTGCGTCTTAAATCCCCTCCTTCTGCTCTAAATGCGTCAGTAATGGGAAGATGGAATGGTTCTTATCTGATTACTGGAACTTCTGTGATCGTGGAGCCAATGCATAATCTGAATCTCTGTCAAGAACAATGGACATAAATAAAAGTCTGATTACACAATATCTGAAAAGGGCCCGCAGTGTCTTCCTCATCAACATGGTGCCATGCAGCTGCTTCCATTTAGAGACAAGGCTGAGAAACTCTGAGTACAGTAAACAGAAAGGGAAATGTGATTAGAATCAGATTGAATTTTATTGGCCATTGTTCGCATATTAAATTATTAGAATCTGGTTTTCAGGAACTCTCAATTTGTGCAAATAAATGTACAAGCTGTAGTTTCTTCGTTATGTATGATTGTGTATATTCTTTAAGTGTAAAGAAGTAGCTTATTTAATTTACTATATATTAGCTGCCTGGTATTTCACCAAAAGTTAAAATACTTAACTTAACCCTTATGTTGTGTTCGGGTCTCCCGTGACCCGTTTCAAGTTACAATTATATAATAACTACGCTCTAGTTTTTTGTATCGGAACAAGGCTTCATGATATCCTCCACAACAGCTATATAAACACTACAATACTGATTTTGACCATTTTAGCCAAGTCTGAAAAAAAAAAAAGTGTATAATTTGGTGTTGGGGTCTGGGGAGACCCAGCAGAATTGTTTTGGGTGACTCGGGTCAAATTTGGCCCAATAAAGATTCATCTTTGACTTTAGACACCCCTCCCCCGCCCCCTTCATCCACTAGAACAATAATTTAAAACCTTTTGGGGGAGATTGTATTCTAATATGAGTCTATTATAGTCAGATAACAATGATCCATTTCACCATAGGAAATATGAGTGAATTGAATCACATGTTTTACTTAAATATGTGGTGTAATGTTTTTTGGGGCCATACAATTACAACAGGATTGTACGGTTATGAATGCATAATAAGTTAGTTGTGATGTAGTTAAAACAATATTTGGATGATAGTCATTATTTTTGAGTGTTTTGGACTGAGATAAATGATGGGTCAAAATGTACCCGTATGAACGGTAACAGCAAGGGTTAACTTAACCTAAACATGTTTTAATTTGTAATAATATGCAGTAAAATGTACATATATAATAATATTGATCAGAGACTGCACTGACCTCACCACCTTCAAAAAACTCACAAAACCTCACCTCCTCAATCTGGCTTTTAATGTGTGATTGTTTTTGCTTGATTGTATTGTGACTTTAACTATATTTATTTGTCGCTTTTGTTTTTTCACTATCTCTGTAAAGCGACTTTGAGCACCTGTAAAAGCGCTTACAAAATAAATCTATTATTATGTATTATTATTATTATTGATCTCTGAAAATGTAGTGGATTAGAAATAGAAAGCAACAGGGAAGAGAAATACTTTGTACTTGAGTAAATGTACGTCGTTACTGTTCAACATTCATCGTTAGAGATGCGGTGCAAAAGTTCCCACCCAAAACATTAAATATGAATTCCTAGGAACGGTACCTTCCGTTTAAAAAAAAAAAAAAAATAGTTGTTTAACATCCTGAAGTGTGATTTGATCCTGTCTTCTTTCGTACACCTGCTATGTCTGAACGTGCTGCATCTCATGTGTCGCACCTCTTTCAGAGAGGTGTATTTTCCGCTGGGTGATTAAGAACGTCTTTGGAAAGGTCTCCTAAGGTTTGAACAGGAGCTTGCTGAATTCCCTGCTGCTGACTAACTGTGAGTAACGCGTCGTGTTGTGACCTGCAGGGCACTTCGGATGCGTTTTCCACGGAACGCTGATGGAGCCGGACGGGCAGAAGCAGCACTGCGCCGTCAAGTCTCTGAACCGTGAGTACAACCCCTGAACGTGGGGAAATATCCCGCCAATGCCTTTAGAAACAATGGAAGTGACACCTATTCTTTCAAGCTTATACTGTACAGTGTTCTGTCTTTTTGCAAACGAATATACATTGCACACATTTGCATCCATAACTCCTTTTCACTACAAGATATTTGGCCGTTTTACTGGGGGAATGTGGGAGATAAGTATCTTTCTCAACACGCTGCACGTGGGAAATATCCTGCCAATGCATTTAGAAAGAATGAAAGTGACACTTATGGCGTATTTCCACTGCAGCGCGCAGCACTGTTTAAGCGTGCCGTGCCAAACCCTTTGCTTTTCCATTATGTTTTTTGCATTATGTCTAATGTTATGTTGATGTCTCGTTTCGGTCATAATGCCATTTGCTGGTTTCAGAGTTATCTAACCGACCGTACTCAATGCGTCAGGTTGGGGTAGTACTGTCTCTGACCCTGTCACTTTGAAGAAGGGAGTTCCACAGGGCTCTATTTTGGGGCCTTTGCTCTTTTTATTATAAGTAAACAATATTTGTAATCAGATGTAATTTTCTACCTATCATATGTATGCTGATGACACTATTGTATACTCATGTGCTCCTTCTCATGTGCTCCTTTGGCCGTTTCCAATTTAAAATCTGATTGGATCACGCTG
Organism: Gymnodraco acuticeps; assembly: GCF_902827175.1. Lineage (NCBI taxonomy): Eukaryota > Metazoa > Chordata > Actinopteri > Perciformes > Bathydraconidae > Gymnodraco > Gymnodraco acuticeps. The sequence continues at coordinate 14,972 of NW_022992162.1, read as the reverse complement.
CAGCATGCGCTTCTTGATTCCAAACTGCTTTTGAACAGTAAGAAAACCAAAGCAATGCTTTTTGCTCCCAAGTCAGCGTCCTCTTGCCTCTCCATTGACACCCTTGATGGCGTCTCTGTTGAGTTTGTCGATACCTACAAATATCTTGTCTTCTGGTTGGACAGTAATCTCAACTTCAAACACCATATTAAAGTTCTAACAAAGAAATTGAAATTCACTCTTGGCTTCCTTTACAGACTTAAATGTTGTTTTTAAACTTCTTCCCGTAAAAGGTTGGTCTCTGGCTTATTCCTGTCCCAGCTGCACTACAGTGATACAATCTATAGATTTGCCTGTCCTACTGTTTTGGCCAAACTTGACCCACTCGACCATGCTGCACTGCGATATATATCAAATGCACCCGATAGGACTCATCATTGCACACTGTATAGCCTAACTGGATGGTCCTCACTTACTATGCGTAGGATGCAGCATTGGTTTTTATTCATGTATAAAGCCATTTTAGGAAAGCTTCCACTGTACATATGTGCCAGATTTGCTCCAGTTTGTGACTCTTACAACCTCAGCTGTCCTGCTGTGCGGACTGAGGCTGGGAAAAGGAGTCTTTTTTATTATGGTCCTTGGTCTTGGAATGACCTTCAATCAAGCCTCAAACTGAGGGCACTTGTCTCAATAGCATGTTTTTAAATTGAAGTTGTCTGAGGTCCTTACCACCAGCTGCTCTTGCAGTAATAAGTAGTGCACCTTTCTTACTGTCCTAAATGTGCACAATGTAGTGACTGCTTTTTTGTCTTTTGTTTTCTTAGTTATGTTCTCTGTATTTTATATGTTTGTGTTGTTATGTGTAACGTTGCTGCCTTCTTGGCCAGGTCAGCATTGCAAATGAGATTCCATCTCAATGCTTTTATCTGGTTAAATAAAAGTTAAATACATTTTTTTTTTTAAATGTCCACTAGGGGTAGTTCCGGGCTACTTTTTCACCTTTTTTCTGGCCCTCCAAAACCGAGGTTCTTACCGGGCCAACAACCGGGCTGAGTATGCTAAACTGAGAGAATCGCTGGCAAGGGGGCTACAACTACAACACAATGAACATATTTGACCGTGATTTAATTGTAATACACGTTTCAAAATGATGCCGAAGTAACAACATACTGATACCGGTTAGTAAAAACCATGAATTAATGCTTTGACCAGTCTGCAGACAGACGGCAGAGAAAAACCTTTTAAAATGCGTGTTTTCTAAATGGAGCTTGGCTAAGCTAACGCATTATATGCTCCGACCGTCCACACTCACAACAACGGCCTACAAACATAAATAAACCAGCGACTGTATTCACCATGACACAGACAGTCTGTGGTTTGTACTTGTTTAACTTGTGTCTAGTTTCTTAACAGATATGAGGAGCTGTGAGCTCTGAGTGCTAACAGCTAACGGCTGTGTTGTTTTTCTGTGTTTCGCATTGAAGATGACGTCACGGCTCCGGCTACACTGCGTTACTATAGTTACTACCCCTGCTACTAAACTGTAATGGAAACGCAGCATAAAGTGAGCCTGGCCTATCAAGGCCTAACTATACCGTACTAAGCCGTGCTAGGCCCTGCAGTGGAAATGCGCCTTAAGTCCTCTAAACTGATGCAGTGTGATTTGGTGTACTGCATTCATGAATAACTCCTTGTCAGTAGAAGATATTTGTCCGTTTTACTGGGGAAATAAAGGGGTTTAGTGTCTTTCTAAAGACGTTTTGTGATAAAAGAAATGTTGCCAAGATATATACAAATATGAAATACAGGAAGAGTATGATGGAATACTATAATATAACAAAATAGACATTTAAAAGTTGGAGAGTTGTGCAGATTTGAAAGAGGTAGAATTGTGCAAAAATAAACAGAGAATCTTCAAGGTTCCCAGTCTGATCACACGTAAAGGCTTTGTTATCCAAAGTTCAACCAACGCCTTTAGAAATAAGGCAAAGTGACACTTAGTCTTCTAAACTTATAGAGTGTGCTGTTTTTCTGCAATGCTTTGCCTCAAAACAATATTAATGTCACACATTTGCATCCATAACTCCTTTTCAGTACAAGATATTTGGCCGTTTTACCAGGGACATTTTGGGGTTTTAATGTCTTTCTAAATGTTGCCAAGATATATATATATACAAAAAAGAAATAGATAAGATAAGAGGTACTTTATTTATCCCAATTTGGGCCATTTTTATGTTGCAGCAGCATAAAAAAGCAATGCATTGCACAAAGTAGATTCAGCCACACGCCTTTTCGAAAATAAGGAAATTGACCCTTTTTCCTCTAAACTGTGATATTGTGTTGCTTCTCTGAAATGATCTGCTTCACATCTATCTGTGGCAATGGTCCAATATTAACTTCATTCCTAAAGATAGGCGGACATGTTCTGACAATCACCATGCAGGTTCTTTGTGTGTTTTGTATCTCAAAGCCTGTTTTAGTTCTGGTTCCCATACATACTTAGATGACAGGACCTTATGTTCAAATCTGGAACAGTACGCAGATTGAAAGCAGACACATTTCCCGGAAACTGTTATGCTCTGCAATACCATGCACACATGTTCAAATATCAGATTCAGGTTATTTTATTTGTACCCATAGGTCGATTTGTAAATATACATATGGTAACTACATTGTTTTAAGATGTCTTAAAGGTCCCATGTCATGCTTTTCCGGTTATCACCCGTCCCCTTGTGTTATGAAGCTTTTTCTGCATGTAAACGGTCTGCAGTCACAAACCCTCAAAGTACACCCTGTAGCGAGTAAAACTCTAACACAGAAAATACCTGTCTATGCTGCCCCAGAACGCCTCGTTGGACATTTCTCTTTTTCTTCCTGGGTACAGTGACGTATTTCGGGTATAGTGACGTAACGTAACGGCCCCGCAGATTTGTCCAAATGGACCAATCTGCGGAGCCGTTACATTTGGACCAATCCGCGGACTTCCTCACACACACACACACTCGGCGGGACGTTGCGAGGCTCACTGCTGCGAGGAGCGGGACACTGTGAGCTGGCTCACTGGTGTGGGGTCGGCGAGACAGCGAGACACCGCGGAACTCAGCCTGAGCACGCACACAAACTCCCAGCCAGGCTGCGGGTGTGTGTGTGTTTCGGGCTGGGTTTCGCTGTGTCTCGCTGTCTCGCAGACGGCCACTGGGCTCACAGAGAGGGGGGGGGGGGCAGGAATTTATTTTAGTGTACCTCAACAATGGAATTATGATCAGTAGAAATGGCCACGACATGGGACCTTTAAATACCTGCAGTTACAATTGTGGGGGTAGTTTTTTGCTCAGGAACTGATTTTAAGTATAACTAACTTACAGTATGTTGCTGTATTTGCCTCTGGATCTTAAAAATGCTTTCAATTTGATAACTGCATCCAAAGCCGTCGTTATGTCAAATCTAAGCTAAGATTTACCCAAAGTCCTCCTTCAGTGACATTTCACATTGTTTTTTCTTTAGTAACCCTAACCCTCACAACACACCTTCTCCTTGTCCAAACACATCCACCTCCTCCTACATCACAATAAATGTCCATACTTAATGCAGGATATCACAACGCTCCAATAGCATTAAGGGTCTCATCTCATCCTCTCTGGGCGGATGGTGATGAACGAGGGTCCGATGGCGAGGACGGCATTAGGGTCTCCTCTAATCGTGTAACCTGTCACATGACCAGGGAGATTGATGCTGCTATGATATGGAGAGGGAGGGGGGGTTAGGTCTAACTGCAGGGGTCCTGTCCTCTGGGATTTGGGACCTTTTTATTAGGTTTAGTGATTTCTCCGTGTCACTGGGTCTTTTGTTATATCTGAAAGTGATGCTTTTTACTAAGATACATAGTTGAATATGGATTGTTTTGGAGCTGGTTATGGTTTGTATAACTTAATAGTGTTATGTATTGTCTTGCTGGTTTGTATATAGTAATTTGATCATAAGTTTTGGCTAATTTGAGTCGTTTTTAGTGCTTCTTCTTGATGCACCAGGTGATTTGGTATTTATTGGAGAGGTGATTAGGCCCCGGAACAAAGGTATACACATTTTTCTACGAGGGAAAAGCCATTCTTTATATGTAGGGAGGCGTGTGGCGCAGTGGCTTGTGCGTATGTGTTGGTATCAGGGGCTCACAGGTTCAAACCCCACTGCAGTCAGCATGTCCCTGAGATACTTCACCCCAAATTGCTCCTGTGGGGATTGTCCACAGTATTGAATGTAAGTCGCTTTGGATAAAAGCGTCTAACATGTAATGTAATATGTTTGATTGTTGAAACCTAAGGAAAATCAACCGGATAAACAAAATAATCTTTGGGGTTTTGGTTTAACGACACCTCGCGTATGTAGACAGTACTTCCTCAGTGACAAGTGTATGATAATCGCCCAAGAATATTAACATTTCCATCATATGGCGCACGCGTAAATACATTTTCTTTAAGGACAAATCACCTCTTTTGTAGACAGTACTTCCACAATGAGGAGTGCATGATGGAGCATCCGCACAGCAATGATGTCATTTTTAGTGAACAGATTGAGGCTCTGAAATCAGATGTCATCTCTTTTCCGTCTTTGGGGTCGAGCCTCAGATGAAGAGAGTAATCAGATTACAGCCGAGGCAGAGAGGCAATCTGCAAAATGGGGGTCAGGTCGGGGTGAGGACATTCAGGAAGGATTGTCCACTCCACTTGAGTCTGAAATATATTTTTAGAAATACTGTACCTCAAAAAAATCCCCAAATCATCAACAGCACTTTGTCCTTTACTTGCTTTCAAACTAATACACATTTTAAGAAGATGGCACCGACATACAGATAATAATATAGAAAAACAATGAATGGCAAGAATCCCCCTCTTACAGATTCACTGTGGATGGTGTTCTTTTCACACATGTTTTACCATTACATTCCCTGCAAGTTTGAAATGTACTTCTCCTAATCGTCTTTTTTCATATCAAGGTATTCATATAACTATCATCTACAAAAATGTTTTGTTCCATTTTTTATCAATGTAATCTCAGATCTGGAGGGGTGTCCCATTTTGTCCACTTTTTCGATCTTTCCCATCCATGTTGTATATGCCGACTGTTTCCTCATCCACAGAAAGTCAATGCTCTTCTCTCATGATCTCTAAAGGCATCACGGACCTGGAGGAGGTGTCCCAGTTCCTGAAGGAGGGGATCATCATGAAGGACTTCTCCCACCCCAACGTGCTCTCTCTGCTGGGGATCTGCCTTCCTCCGGTGGGCTCCCCCCTGGTGGTACTGCCCTACATGAAGCACGGAGACCTGCGCAACTTCATCCGCGACGAGGGACACGTACGTACCACAGATACATGCATGCACTCTGCGGGGTCCTGCAATTCATATTTAAGATAGATAGATTCCCTTTATCGTCACTACACAGAGAAATTCCAAACATTCCCGATGGCGCGATCACACATAACAGACAGTATAATGTTGACAATACAAGAAAAAAGCTTTTAATATATAATATATAAAGTGGCTATAACAAATATAGAGATGCACACTGTGGAGTAATTGTGTGACTATGAAATGGTGTGCAAAACACTGATTGTCTTACTAATGAAGGTGGTGTTAGACAAAAGCAATCGATCTCAGGATGCTACATTAAGACTATCTGGTAGAACACTTTCACATTGTTTTAAATACTAATACAAACAAGTAAATATAAACTACTGTTGGAGCTATATATATCTCTTTATATTATTTAATAGTTTAACATTTATTTTCTTGCTGTTTATAGTGTCTATTATTATCATTTATTTATATGTATTCTTAGTTGACTTCATGAGTTAAAGTAGTTTCTATGCTTTTATTTTGAAGGCATGTTTTGGGCACTGGGTGATTAGAGCACCTGGTGTAATTGTATATATTGGAGACAGGTGGTGGTGGGAGCCAGAGCACTAGTAGGCAAACGGTTTTTTACCAGGGTGTTTCAAGCTACACAAGGGAAAGCCATAGGAACGGCTTAAGGAGAAGGGATATAGGAAACCTGTTCGTTGTACTTTGTTATCGGAATAAACTGCACAAATGGAGAATCTTGTCTGGACCTGCGTAAGATCTGCTAACTAGTGCCTCAGCGCCTGTATTATTTTAAGTTAATTATCTGTTTTATTTCTATATGAAACTACTTTACTATAATTTTCAATCATGAAACCTATAGTTCATCCTAGTATGTGTAGTGTAATAAATTATCTTTTGTACCTTATCATATATTCTAACATCATAGCAGGGTTTGCTATGCCCTGCATTTTGTAACAGGGTATTACTGTATCATATTTGTCCTGTCACAATTGCATCTGAGATGTCCAGTAGGTCCTGAATAAGTTATTTAACGCAGCACATGTTGAAATAAAGTCATTTAAAGCCCCCTGACGGTTCTTCCCCCCTCCCCAGAACCCCACAGTGAAGGACCTGATGGGCTTCGGGCTGCAGGTGGCCAGAGGGATGGAGTATCTGGCCTCCAAGAAGTTTGTGCACAGAGACCTCGCTGCCAGAAACTGCATGTGAGTTAACATCTATTCATTCAATGTTAAATGTGTATTATGTATACAGGAGATGAGACCTAAATAGGAAGAAACAAGAACGAAATAAGCCCAGTAGAAAGACATCAAGACTCAGTTAAGTGAAAACCACTTGTGTGAATAGAAGAGATATGAACCTGAACAATGTGAGAACAATAATAATTGTTAAATGGAAAACAAAGTGGAAAGAAACAAAGACAACATTGACCATTTTCTCATTAACTTTTATTTAAAATCACTTTAATTTAATGGTATGATTCTGGAAACTCACTTGTTTAATTTTTGATAAGAAGAAATGGAGGAGGCAAGTAGAAAGACAATCTTAAATTAAGGAATGCAGGAGGAGGAGAGTGTTTGATAAGGTTTGAGGACCACTGTTGAGATATAGAGCGCTCTGAGGGAAGGTACATGGGACCTGCTTTTCTTAGCTACTTCGTGCTATCACTCGCTATCGTGTAGCTATTTCAAACCTCAGATTGATTTGTATTACTTTATAGACCGTATTCAACAATAACCCGCGGTCAAATAAAGAGAAATCAGTTCTTAAAAAGCCACTAAAGTAAATGTATTGATTTATTTCCGCTGACAGGCTGGATGAGAGCTACACGGTGAAGGTGGCAGACTTCGGGCTGGCTCGAGACGTTTACGATAAAGAATATTACAGCGTTCACAACAAGAGCGGAGTGAAGCTGCCCGTCAAGTGGATGGCTCTGGAGAGTCTGCAGACACACAAGTTCACCCCCAAGTCTGACGTGGTGAGGACGAGTTTACATCACGACACATATCACGTAACCACGTTCAATTCAATGCATCCATACAACACAACAACTACAATATGTATCTTCTAGAGTTGGAGAAAGTGAATGTATGTTAAGTGTCTGTGCCTATTTGCTTTTGTGTGTGCTTTTGTGTCTGCTGTGTGTTTATGGGTTTGTATTAATGTACTTTTAATTGTGCATATGTGGTTTAATCAGTTTAGAAATCATGAATCCAAAGTGTTGTGCTCTCCACAAATATAAAAGTGACTATTCCAAAATATATTCCATGGTTTTTTCGGATGCAGGATGTTAACATGACCGGACTTCTTTCTGCAGATTGATATGACTGCACAAAGTCTCCTAATCAGAGCGTCTTTAGCAGCAGTCTGCTATTGACCAATAACAGACTGCTAAATGTCCAAATCGACCAATCAGAATCAAGTATTCAACTTAGCTTTGTAACACATAACATAACTGCTGTCTTGAGCCCTTTTTAAAAAACACACAGATAAAAACTTGTTTGTAGTGTTATCAATCTCACTCAATACCTGTGAACTTACAAGAACAAAAGTGTGCTTTAAGGACAATTATGAATATATATAAATATTATAATCAGAGCGACCAATAGCAGACCGCTGAATGTCCAAATTGACCAATCAGAATCAAGTATTCAACGGCTGTCTTAAGACCTTTTTAAAGACAGACACATGTTGTGTTTATAGTGTTATCAATCTCACTCAATACCTGTGAACTTACAAGAACAAAAGTGTGCTTTACGGACAATATTGAAAGTTAATGTCCTTGTCTTTATTACAGTGGTCGTTTGGCGTGTTGCTATGGGAACTGATGACCCGAGGAGCTCCTCCGTACTCGGACGTGAACTCCTTCGACATCACCATCTTCCTCCTGCAGGGGAGGAGGCTGCTGCAGCCCGAGTTCTGCCCCGACGCCCTGTGAGTGCACACACACACACAGACACACACATTTATAAACATACACCTGTCATTCACCTCCCCCGGCTCAGTTAGTGTGAGTGATATACTGTAGAGCTGCACTCAAACACATCAGGAGGGCAGCAGGGGGGCTGTATAAGCAATGGAAGTCGTAAATAAAATCCACTCGGGTTCAGATCATCCATCATCTGCTGTAGAAACACTCAGAAACACTCTCACTGTGGAGCGCCTCATCACAGCTGGGGGTCGGATAGAAGTCATTTCTCTGCTTCACCGCCAAACAAAGAGACAGTTTCAGAGGGGAATCCAATACCAGTGGAGCATGTTTCGTTATGATTTGTGTATTTTGGTTGCCTTGGTAGTAGGGATGAGGTCACCTTTGTTTCTGGGTTTTGGATTCGTGCCGGTAAAATGTCCTGACATGATTAATTCAACTATTTCAGATGTACAGGTAGCTCTGAACTGAACCTTGGTTACAGTCTCTATGCATGAAATACCTCTACTACGAGTCTTGGGACGATATGAAGATGTGGTGTCCTGATTGTCCCAGCTAAAATATCTGGATGTACGATATTAGCCCGATAAAGAGCTTTTTGAACATTAAAGCATGGAGACAGTAGAAACACTAAATACTCATTTGAACCTGGAAATACTTGAGCATAATAGGGCCTCTTTAAAAATTGCACTTAATAAACCAGAGTCCCTTAACCTTACATCTTGGAAGAAACAATTATTTGTATGTGTCGGTATACATATATGTAAATCCATCTAATTGTCAATCCTAAATGAGGTAATCATAGCGTCTACCTGCATTAATAAAGTAGATATTTGTAGATATTAATTGTAAATCCTTGTATTCTTTAATCAGGCAGTACTTCCCTTCCCTGAGTGTTTCCATAATCATCCTGATAATGAAAATTCTGCAAATATATTCAAAGTCATGATGGATAGACAACAGAAGAAAAACATACACTTATTTAAAGAAATGTCCCTTTAAGTCACAGTAAAGTGTCGGAACAGCAGACCCTTCCCCTCACTCACACACTGAACGGTCTTCATCCATTAAAGTCAGTGTGATGTCATCAGCTCCGAATAACAGGAGGGTCTCTGCCGCACACAGTGGAAATGTGAGAGGAGTGGGAGTGTTCAGGTGAGGGAGGCAGAAGTTCCCAAGCTGTAAATTAAACAGAGACATCAGATGGGGGGGGGGGGTGCACGTCTGCAAACATTCCCGCAATTCTTCTCCGCTGATATTCTCGGGGCGTTTCGGTGATAGCGGTCGCTGCACAGATTACTTCGGAGGTGTTGGCAACGGGGGGCCAATCTGCTTCCTTTTAACAATAATAAGATAGCAGAGGAAGAAGAAGAAAAAATAATATCAAATGATAATAATTTAGAGGCAAGGGTCGAGAGTTTTGTTGCCATTTTGATAAAAATGAAGGATTGATGGTGTGAAAGTTTTCCCTGACACACGTTGATAGTTGTTAGATATATTAAATGAAGGTGCCTAACACCGTGAAGGAGGACAACGTACGGTGCGTTTGTGAGTGTGTGCTGAAATTAACTTATAATATGTATTCTAGCATACAAGATGCAGCCTTTCTGGTTCAGTATTGAAAAAGTGGATAATTGTTGTGTGGTTGGTTATTGCATGAAGGTCTCATCTACATCAACACGTGTCCCCTCTTCTTCATGTCTTTTCTACATCAACATGTGTCCCCTCTTCTTCATGTCTCATCTACATCAACATGTGTCCCCTCTTCTTCATGTCTCATCTACATCAACATGTGTCCCCCTCTTCTTCATGTCTCTTCTACATCAACATGTGTCCCCTCTTCTTCATGTCTCTTCTACATCACCATGTGTCCCCTCTTCTTCATGTCTCTTCTACATCAACATGTGTCCCCTCTTCTTCATGTCTCTTCTACATCAAACATGATGTCCCCTCTTCTTCATGTCTCTTCTACATCAACATGTTGTCCCCTCTTCTTCATGTCTCTTCTACATCAACATGTGTCCCCTCTTCTTCATGTCTCTTCTACATCAACATGTGTCCCCTCTTCTTCATGTCTCTTCTACATCAACATGTGTCCCCTCTTCTTCATGTCTCATCTACATACACATGTGTCCCCTCTTCTTCATGTCTCCTTCTACATCAACATGTGTCCCCTCTTCTTCATGTTTCTTCTACATCACATGTGTCCCCTCTTCTCCATGTCTCTTCTACATCAACATGTTGTCCCTTCTTCTTCATGTCTCTTCTACATCACCATGTGTCCCATCTTCTTCATGTCTCTTCTACATCAACATGTGTCCACCTCTCTTCATGTCTCTTTCTACATCAACATGTGTCCCCTCTTCTTCATGTCTCTTCTACATCAACATGTGTCCCTTCTTCTTCATGTCTCTCTACATCAACATGTGTCCCCTCTTCTTCATGTCTATTCTACATCAACAATGTGTTCCCCTCTTCTTTCATGTCTCTTCGACATCAACATGTGTTCCCCTCTTCTTTCATGTCTCCTTCTACATCAACATGTGTCCCCTCTTCTTCATGTCTCTTCTACATCAACATGTGTCCCCTCTTCTTCATGTCTCTTCTACATCAACATTGTCCCCTCTTCTCCATGTCTCTTTCTACATCAACATGTGTCCCCTCTTCTTCATGTCTCTTCTACATCAACATGTGTCCCCTCTTCTTCATGTCTCTTCTACATCAACATGTGTCCCCTCTTCTTCATGTCTCTTCTACATCAACATGTGTCCCCTCTTCTTCATGTCTCTTCTACATCAACATGTGTCCCATCTTCTTCATGTCTCTTCTACATCAACATGTGTCCCCTCTTCTTCATGTCTCTTCTACATCAACATGTGTCCCCTCTTCTTCATGTCTCTTCTACATCAACATGTGTCTCCTCTTCTTCATGTCTCTTCTACATCAACATGTGTCCCCTCTTCTTCATGTCTCTTCTACATCAACATGTGTCCCCTCTTCTTCATGTCTCTTCTACATCAACATGTGTCCCCTCTTCTTCATGTCTCTTCTACATCAACATGTGTCCCCTCTTCTTCATGTCTCTTCTACATCAACATGTGTCCCCTCTTCTTCATGTCTCTTCTACATCAACATGTGTCCCCTCTTCTTCATGTCTCTTCTACATCAACATGTGTCCCCTCTCTTCATGTCTCTTCTCATCAACATGTGTCCCCTCTTCTTCATGTCTCTTCTACATCAACATGTGTCCCCTCTTCTTCATGTCTCTTCATATCAACATGTGTCCCCTCTTCTTCATGTCTCTTCTACATCAACATGTGTCCCTCTTCTTCATGTCTCTTCTACATCAACATGTGTCCCCTCTTCTTCATGTCTCTTCTACATCAACATGTGTCCCCTCTTCTTCATGTCTCTTCTACATCAACATGTGTCCCCTCTTCCTTATGTCTCTTCTCATCAACATGTGTCCCCCTTCTTCATGTCTCTTCTACATCAACATGTGTCCCCTCTTCTTCATGTCTCTTCTACATCAACATGTGTCCCCTCTTCTTCATGTCTTTCTACATCAACATGTGTCCCCTCTTCTTCATGTCTCTTCTACATCAACATGTGTCCCCTCTTCTTCATGTCTCTTCTACATCAACATGTGTCCCCTCTTCTTCATGTCTCTTCTACATCAACATGTGTCCCCTCTTCTTCATGTATCTTCTACATCAACATGTGTCCCCCTCTTCTTCATGTCTCTTCTACATCAACATGGTGTCCCCTCTTCTTCATGTCTCTCTCTACATCAACATGTGTCCCCCTCTTCTCCATGTCTCTTCTACATCAACATGTGTCCCCTCTGTGTAAAGAGACTCTGAAAGTTTCAGGAGCAAAGATTCTCTCTTCTTTTTGATCCATTTCTATAAAAACCCTCTCTGAAAATGAGCTGATCAGATTTTAGCCCACCTTTATGATGTCATAAAGATGTTTTGTCTTGTGTAACCATTAGCCAATCACCAACCCAAGGTAACCCCCCCCCCCCCCCCTATCACCTGAATCTTCTCCTAGAGCTCCATTGAGTTATTTGTAACCAAATCCTCCCTCAGAGGGGCGTGGGGAGGGGCTCCTTATTTTCATCTAAAGTAACAGACAGAGAATCAGCACTTTGGAAACAGGGCTGAAACAGAGGGGATTATGGGTAATGCTGCAATGACTTGTTTTGGTGTTTCAGCCAATCAGAGACAGGCTCTGGATATATCTGAGACCTGTGATATATTGATGAAAAACAGTATAATAGGAGACCTTTAAGACATGGTGGAAAAACTATTGCAAGGTATACTAGGTGCATGTACAATGATCATTTCCAGTATATAAACCTCTCTTTTAAGCAGTGTTACGTATCCCAGGATTTCTACAATTGTAGCATAATATTCTAAAATGTATATTCATGACATTCCCAAAGATTGTGTGAGATTTGCCTTATTTAGTATGAAATGTGAGAACCAGTAAAAGACGCCTCTCCTCTTCCTCCCTCAGATACACGGTGATGGTGGAGTGCTGGCACCCGAAGCCGGAGCGCCGCCCCTCCTTCTCCGACCTCGTGGCCCGGATCTCCTCCATCTTCTCCAGCTTCAGCGGCGAGCACTACGTCCTGCTCAACACCACTTACGTCAACATCGAGAAGATGAGCCTTACCCCTCGCTCCTCTCCTCCTCCCCTCCTCCTCCTCCACCACCAACACCAACGTCTCTACTCCTCCTCCTCCTCCTCCGACCCTTCCACCTCCACTTCCCTGCCCACTCAATCCCAGTTCTTCTGCCGCGTGGAACGGGAATGCTGCACCTGAGAGAGGAAAACTGGGCGGGAATAGACTCAGAAATTGAGAGGAAAACGCAAAGGGTGATGAAGAACTACTGTATGTACTTGCCAAACACTGTATGCTGAGGAAAAACACTCAAATAAATCTACATAATCGACTGAAATGTGACTTTTTGGAGCATCGCCAATAGACTGAAGTCCTTGTATGGACTTTTCTGACCTCTCATGACCCCGAGGATCATGAGGTCAGACTTCCTGCGTTTTTTACAAGACAATTAGACACAGGAAGTCCTCAAAACGTCACCGAACGCTATCACGAAACACCCAAAACCCTTGTCGGGAGGATATATTTCCTGCTCCTCTGTGGGTGGCATCGTGTGCTCCGATACGAGGACTCTTTCCGCCGTCTGTAATGTGAATGTTTGACAAATGGCCATGTATAGAAAATGTCACATCCTCAAAAGGCCTCATTTGATGGATTGCGATGCCTCGGGTGTGTAACTGTGGAAGTCAATGATGGCGAGGGAAGTGTAGGTGTATGACAACCATCTCTCCTGCCTGTGTGCAGTTCACTGGATGCTTTATTTCTGTAATTACAGTACTTTGGACCATTAGCTTTTACGTGCTTGCAGAAAAAAACTCTCGGTGACTGTGTGAAATCCCCAGGTGTTTCCAAAGAAAAGGGTCCGAACGCTAAACCCTTTTATTGTCCGCTTTATTTTCCTTTCTGGAACCCTGAAACATGTCAAAACCTGAACGCTTTGAGCTTTTCTTTTTAGGGAGTAGGACGAGTGAGAACTGTGTCCTGGGATCACTGTGCGTCCACTTTAAGGATTTAAGGACAGGTAAATGTCTGGTAAAAAAAGGAACTTAGACACATTTGTTTTCCTGTACCAGACACTTAAAAGGTAATGTCAATATTTCGGTGATTTGGATATTGGACAACACTGTCAAATACTTAATTGTTTCCTAAAGATTTGACTCCCAAAATGTCCCTTTATTAGTCTCTCTGTCATCTGGCTTCAAACAGGAGTGTTGTTATCTCACTCTCTTCTAACTCTCTGTGCATTATGAAGAAATATTTTAATGTTAAAAGGCTGTTGTAACAGTGTGTTGCAAATCTTTTAACTACAAATCATGTACAATTTGCACTTATGTTGACTATTTTTAAAAGCATATTATACAGGTTTTCTTTCTAATCCATGCAGCTAATGGCTTTTATTCATTTCTGCCCAGTATGAAAATCACATTCAGATTCTTGCTTGAGACATTAAGGCTGGAGCCACACGAGAACGGTAACGGTCGTATCCGCTACAGTTCTCTATCAGATAGACGGTTCGGCCACACGAGGCCGACAGGGGAACGCAGAGAACGATAACGGGTCCCACGGTGGGTAGATCTGCGGACGAAACGCTCTGGGGGGCCACACGGCTCCGTGTCTACGCCCTATATATGATCATTTTCTGATGACGCAATAGCCCCGCCTCTCCCCACCTCTCTTGCTCACCCCCGTGTCACCCGCGTCATTGCTGATGTTTCGCCAACAACAACAACAGTTTTCCGAGTGTTTGAGCCAGGTCCCGGTATCTCGCAGGACCGTGCACCCAGCAGGTGCCTCCAGCAGAACCCCCCTGCACGGCAGAGTTTGCGTTAGCTGAAATCTAAAATTCTCAGGTCAAAATGTGGCTTATTGTTTAGGTGTCCTTTGACACTCAGGCATATCATTAGCTAGAACTAGCTAGATCTGATCGATATGGTCATAAACGTGAATTAAGTCTAATCGGACAGGAGAGAGAGATCAGCTGCTGCTGGCGGAGAGAAAAAAAGCCCTGCCTCTCCTAACCTCTGCTGCTAAATCCACCGTGGAAAATAAACAGAAGGGCAACCATGGAAACCATGCCCG
>NW_022992161.1:0-127041 GCF_902827175.1 Gymnodraco acuticeps | reverse complement strand
GGTATTTGTATGCCAACATCAATGCCAGGTATTTTCGGAGGAGTGTCCAAAAAAAGAAAGCGGGACGAGGCGTTTTGTCTTGTGTACGAGGTGCAGTTCTCCTCGCTCCCAGTGACAGTCAAGCTGGAATCAAGGACAAGCTGGTTTATGGTCACACATGGCTGCAGGTAGAGAAGGGGGATTTGGGGGGGGGGGTTGAGTTTAGTCCTGCTCCATGGGCTCCTCTGTGGTCCCAGTGTTCAAGGTGGCACTTTCCATGGCGCCCTCTGTAGGGGGTTCGGAGGTACTGCTGGAGGGGGCTACGTCTTCTCTGGCTGCGTCCGCCCCCTCCTCTATGCTGCAGCTGCTGCTGCTCCCGCTGCTGCTGCTGCTCACCGGGTCGCTGCTGCTCTCCTCGCTGTCCCTGCTGCTCTCCGGACCCTCCAGGACTGGCGCCTGCTGCTCCGTCTGATCCATGTCGTTGCCCTCCTCCTGGGAGCCGCACGGCACCTCCCTCTCCGCCTGCTCCGCCTCCGCACCGGAGCCCGAACACGCCTCGGCCTGCGTGCTGCTGCTGGGTTCTGTGGGGAGACACGTTCAAATGATATTTAGACAACATGGTCTTCAGACTTATCTTTCTAGACCAGCGGTTCCCAACCTGTGATCCTCCTTAGCAACGGTCAGTACAGTCCTTGACAGTGGTCTGTACTACTGGATTAACCACGCAGGGCTCAACGCTAACTTTTAAAAGTGGTTGCCAGGCTGGTAACCAGGCATCAGCTTTTGGTTGCCAAGGCTGAAAATACGGTTGCCATTTTTAGTCACCTTATATTTTAAATAATTAAGATACTATACAGTTATACATCAACTTAATAATGAAAATGTGACACAAAAGAATGTTCAAATGCTTTACAATAAGTATTTAACACACTTATTTGAAACCTAAGTGGTAGTAAACTTGTCCACGCTCATTGCTGGTATACTAAACACCAGTAGTGCAGCTGTTGTCCTGTTCTTCACAGATCCCTCACAAATGAATTGAGCAAGTCACTAGTTTCTTGGTCATCCGTTGTCTCCCTTTCAAATGTGGGTTTTCTTGACCTTTGTGCTGTTGACCCCCACCATAGATCCACTGGCCCTTCAGCATTGAAGTCTTGATTGTGGTTCTGTCATTGGCCCGACTAATACATGTCTAATGTTAAATAAATGAAAACCCATTCACAGTTAAGAATTAGATATGAATTATTAATGCTATAAATTACCTTTAATATGTCTAACTATATTTAAAATGTGTTTATAGAAGAGATTATATTTGTATGCCAATATTTTCCTATGGTAAAGTTTCGTTTAGCACTTTTATTTTGGTAGTAATAAGATCGGGACTCTTATTTTGAAGGAACCTTTACCGGAAGTGAATGCACAGCGGAGCATAATGTACATATATATGTCGCTTTCTGGCTCCGTAATCACACCAATGCACGTGCAACTTAAGTGTCAGGTTCCGAGTGGTCACAACAATAACTAAATATCATTCTTAATACAACAAATATTTAACATTTATATATTTTGGGGTGCACATTTAGCTGTTTGCTGTCCTTATTTCTTTATGTTAAAAACTGGTTGCCACTGATGGAAACCAAAGGCCAAGAAGTGGTTAACATTCTTTAATGTCGAGCCCTGCAACGTGTCACATGTTCTGAATTGACCAATCAACATTTAGCCTCCGTATTGTTTATGGTTGAATGTGGGCCGCGAAAAAAAACAATGTAGATTCTTAAGTGGGCCCCGAGTTGAAAAAGGTTGGGAACCACTCTTCCAGACAGTTTTATGATTGACGGAGGGATGAGTGGTTTTCTTGTCGGCCAGAAAACTTCAAGAACCAATCACTCTTCAAAAAGAACACATCATCCCCTACAAATTATAATTTATGACTTATGCCGTTGAGATGCGGGAGATTGTTGGCGTTGGTGAATGTTGCCCTCATTTACTCAAAAGTCATCAGAGCTTTTAAAAAAATAATGTTTTTTTCTTTGTACATAGGGGAGGCTTGCGAGAGGAACAAAGACACGTTCAAACGCATAGTTAGACAACATGGTCTTCAGACTACAATTACCCAAATCTTTGACAGTTTTATGATTGAAGATGGATGAGTGGTTTTCTTGTCGGCCAGCAAACTTCAAGAACCAAACACTACTCAAAAGAGACACATCATCCCCTCAAAGTTACTTTGTAAACCAGACTTATCCTGTTGAGATGCGGGAGATTTTAAAGTGATATTTTGAGAGGAACAGAGGTTATACGGGGTAGTGCAATTAATATACTAATATTTTCGGGGGGGGGGGGGGGGGGGGGAGTATTCCATACAAGTTTCATTTACAGAGCTTTTTACATTTACTCACGAAAGCTTACAAAATGGACTCAATGTTTCCTTTCACTACTGCAAGAAGCTTTATAGGTATTTTAAGTCAATTATATGACAGAGATAATATGACTAGGGGTCGGGTTTTTTTATCAAATTGCCGATAAAACTTTGGCTCTGATGCGGCCGTTTCTCTGGCTGCAGTCACCACTCTGTGTACACGAGCAATGTCCCGCCCACAGCGCTACCTGATAGGCTATTACTGAAAGGCTATTACTGAAGATTTTCCGGGCGGGAGCCAGAGAGGCGGGACCTTCTCAGATTACAGGCAGGTGCGAAAGAACGCAGACACAGACTGAAGCAAGCAGCAGCGCTGAGCGGCAGAGCCATACATGTGTTAAACCGAAGTTCAATAAACATCCCTATCCCCTAAGCTGAAGTTGCAAAAACACCACGATCTTATGATCCAATTCTATCAGTTTCCCAGTTACACAGGGACGCGGGAAGTCAGTCAGAGTTGGGGGTGCGTGCAGCGTCTCGCAGCGGAGTAACTGTGGTGCGGAGGGGGGGGGCTGCGAGTGGAGCCTCGCAGTTTTTCAGGTTGATATGTGAAGCTCATTAGCTAGCCAACATGTATCTAGCAAATGTTTAGCAAAATATTAGAAGTGAGGCTACTAGACTAACGTTAGGTCTACTGTGATAGCCTCACTTTTAATAGTTTGCAAAACATTAGCTAGCACTAGTGTTTTGCAGTTGCTAGCAGCTTATTGGGATTTTATGCTAGATAGACAGATATAATAAATTAAGCATTATTGTTAGTTAAGATGTCAGCCCCACTTATTGTCTCTAACTCATTGCAGATGACTGCACTAAAGAAAAGGGCACAGAGAAGAAACCAGATTTAAAAAGTTAATTAAACGTAATATATGCTTAAATGCATTTCAAAGAAGTTGTGTTGGAGTTTGTGTTATTCTACATTTTGACACCAAGATTTTCTGATTTTACTGCAAATGTATATCGGTTCCAAATATCGGTTATCGGTCTCCTTGATTACTAATAATCGGTATCGGCCTTGAAAAAGCCATATCGGTCGATCCCTAAATATTAGGGATGCTCCGATCGATCGGTCACCGATCGATATCGGCCGATACTCACTCTCTACCGATCGATCGGTGCTCTCTAAACATGCCGATCGCGAGAGCCGATCGCATGACGTAAAACACATGACACTTTTCTCTGTGTGCGGCAAAACAAGCTCGCCAAAATGGCTTCACCGGTCTGGCATTATTTTAAGGTGTCCGAAAAAGACAGTAAAATAGCGGTATGCAACGTGTGTGAAGCAGAAATCCTGCAGCTCCGCCCGCCGGACAGGTAAGCGCAGCGAAACACACACACAGGGAGAACCAGACCGCAGTTCATTTCCTCATATTCCAAACGAGAAATTACGGTAGCAAATCACCCGGTTCTTTACGACCAGAACTATTAACGGGATACAAACCGGAGGAACCAGGCATGGAGGGAGGTGGCAGAGACAGTGGGTGAAACTGGTAGGTTTTCGCCTGTTTGGGGAGTTTATATATATATATATATATTGCTCCCATAAAATCCCCGGGGTTTTTTGCTTTGTATGTCGGGGGCGGGAGATTCATGTGATTGGTTGTTGGTCGTGTTGCTCGCAAAAAATCCCCAAGCTTTCAGAAACGCCCAGCTCCAAGATTTTCAAGATTTTTGAAAAGCTGCTGTGTGGACGTACCGTAAGAGTTAGACCTAACACACTTAATAATAATAATAATAATATATTAATTTTATATAGCGCTTTTCTGGACCCAAAGACGCTTTACATTTGGGAGGGGGGGTATACAAACAAAACAAAAAAAACAGAGACAAAGCCAAAAAGAAACAAAACACAACAGAAAAGCAGTCAGGAGGAAGTTGATTAAGAGGGGGGGGGCTTTATAGATAAAGAGTTGAAAAGGTGGGTTTTGAGGCGGGACTGGAACAGGGTGAGGGACTCAGACTCACGGAGGTCTTGGGGGAGGGAGTTCCAGAGCTTCGGGGCTGCCACAGAGAAGGCTCTGTCCCCGAAGCTCCGGAGTTTGGCCTTGGGGATTGAAAGCAAACCGGCTGAGGTGGATCTGAGGGACCGGGGTGGTTGGTAGAGGGTGAGGAGGTCAGTGAGGTAGGGGGGGGCCAGATGGTGGAGGGCTTTATAAGTGAGGACCAGGAGTTTGTAATTGATGCGGTGTGTAACGGGGAGCCAGTGGAGTTCTTTGAGGACAGGGGTGATATGATGCCATGATTTGGTGTGGGTCAGGAGTCTGGCGGCTGCGTTCTGGACACGCTGAAGTCTACTGAGGGAGGTGGAGCTGATGCCGTAGAGGAGGGAGTTGCAATAGTCAAGGCGGGAGGAGATGAAGGCGTGAATGAGTCGCTCAGCTGCAGGGCGGGTGAGAGAGGGATGGAGTTTGGCAATATTTCGGAGGTGGAAAAATGAGATTTTGACAACATGACGGATGTGGGGCTCGAGGGAGAGGGTGGGGTCAAATATCACGCCAAGGTTGCGTGCCTGGGTGGAGGGGGAAACAGGGGTGCTATCAATGGTGATTGTCAGGTTGGGGGTTTTGCTGAGGGTGGATTTTGATCCGATGAGGAGGAGTTCAGTTTTATTGCTGTTGAGTTTGAGGAAGTTGTGTTGCATCCAGGATTTTAGTGCAGTCAGACAGGATTCGATGTGGGTGAGGGGGGGGTTGTTGGGGGATTTGGTGCTGAGGTAAATCTGGGTGTCGTCGGCATAGCAGTGAAAGTCCAGGTTGTATTTGCGGAGAATCTGACCAAGGGGGAGGATGTAGATGATGAAGAGGAGGGGGCCGAGTACTGAACCTAACTGAACTTAGCTATTTTATCTACCTCTGGAACAAGCTAAACTAGTTATTATAAATATATTTATTCTTCATTGTCGGGTCACTCATTACTGGATCAGTGAGCTGCATGAGATACTGACAGGCTGTCAGAGAGAGAGAGAGGGAGAGAGAGAGAGGGAGAGAGGAAAAGAGAGCGCTTCCGCTAATTTCTCCCGTGTTATTATCCAAAGTTAATGTAAACTTGAATAATGTACATCATTCTAATGTAATAATTAAGTTGATTGTTGTTTGTGGAAGCTCCAGAGAATGAGCATTAACTGAGTTTTAAACATCACTTTAAATGGAAGATTTAAAGTGATGTTTAAATCTTCCATTTAGGCCCCGCCCACTCGATCGGATTGGCGATCGGTATCGGCCGATACTGATTTTGGCGATCGGTCCCGAAATTGGCGATCGGAGCATCCCTACTAAATATGACTGATAACAATAAGCCACTTAACATATAACATCTTAGTTTGAAGATGGCCAACGTTGGTTTTTTAATGAACATGAAGTCCACCTGAATGTATTTTTTCCACAAACTGGTTAACTTTTTATACAATCTCATGTTTAATAGGATTGCAAATCATGCCTTATCGAGCCATCTCCTCCTGCATAGACTATGAGAAAGACTTTGTGCATAATGAACCTCTTTGCTGTTCTTTTGAACATCGTCCTTCAAGAGAAGAATAACCAGACGCAGCTCAAATTGTGCTCGTTTTGATAGAGAAATGAACTGAGCTTTAGGAAACGTAAGCTTAAAGCTCTGGTTGGGAAGAGCCTGTCCTGAACGGGAGCTTAGAGACACATTTTAAGTATGAGAGCTGCAGAGACTTTCTTTGACCATCTGTAATATGTCGTCACAATATGAAAATGCCAATATAGTCACAACTCGTCCCTCGATTCAGTCCAAAAAAAAACTGGCTGCAAACGTGTGATAGAATCAAAACAGTCACCAAAACAGCAATAAAACTGCTTTAGATAAAACTCAGAAAAGGATTCACAAAAGTTAGAACCGTTATTCAGATAACAAAAAGGATAAAAACATGATAGTCGGCACTGACTTAACCTACTAGGATATTAACAATCGTTTAAATAAAATCAATATGTCTTGTGGTTTTATGAGCATCTGTAATAAACAATCATTTGTATTTACTTGACTTTTTATCTTTAAATATCTTATTTTTACATTCTTACTTGCCATTTGGATATCGCACTGGTCCATATGGTGATTTGAATAACATTCATATTAATTGTGCAGCCCTAATTGGGTGGAGAAAATAGTGTTGTTGAACACAGCTGTATCTAATAACTGGAAAATGACTGTCATACGCAGCCAAAAGAAAAAGCAATTGCATTATTAGTCCAGTCTTCCTTCCATACCTGTGGGATTGAATTAAGTAGGGATGCTCCGATCGATATTCACTCTTTGCCGATCGATCGGTCCTCTCTATAAAGGCCGATCAGGAGAGCCGATCACATGACGTAATAAACAAGCTCGCCAAAATGGCTTCACCGGTCTGGCAGTATTTGAAGGTGTCCGAAAATGACAGTAAAACAGCGGTATGCAACGTGTGTGAAGCAGAAATCCTAAAGCTCCGCCCGCCGGACCGGTGAGCGGAGCAGAACACACACTAAGCGTTAGAACTAACACACTTAGCTATTTTATCTACCTCTGGAACAAGATGAACTAGTTATACATATGTTAATTCTTCACTGTCGGGGGGTCACTCATTACTGGATCAGTGAGCTGCATGAGACGATACTGACAGGCTGTCAGGAGAGAGAGAGGGGGAGAGAAAGAGAGAGAGAGGGGGAGAAGAAAAGAGAGAGAGAGAGAGAGAGAGGGGGACAGGAAAAGAGAGAGGGGGAGAGAAAGAGAGAGAGAGGGGGAGAGGAAAGAGAGAGAGAGGGGGGAGAGGAAGAGAGAGAGAGAGAGAGAGAGGGGGAGAGGAAAAGAGAGTGTTTCCGCTCATTTCTCCCGTGTTATTCTCCCAAGTTAATGTAAACTTGAATAATGTACTTCATTTGAATGTAATAATTATGTTGGTTGTTGTTTGTGGAAGCTCCAGTAAATGAGCCCCATTAACTGAGATTTAAACATCACTTTAAATGGAAGATTCCCATAGGCCCCGCCCACTCGATCGGCCCCAAAATTGGCGATCGGAGCATCCCTAGAATTAAGCTTTTTTTTCCCCGTGTAAATCATAAACTGCAAATATGCTAATTTTCCCCTTGGTAGCTAAGAAAACAAACACAAACCAACTATTAATAATAATAATAAATGTGTATAGCGCCTTTCAAGGGACCCAAGACCGCTTTACATGGTGAACAAACAAACAGGAAAACCAGCCTACCTTGGTCCTCTGGAGGAGCAGCACTGCTGGAAGCCTCCTTGTCCTTCCTGTAGCCGGCCTTCTCCTCTTCGTCTTCCTCCTGCACCATGGCTTCTGCCTCTTTCGATTGGCAGGTGGCGTGTAAAGGCCTCAGAGTGTCCGCCTCCTGCTCATCCTCTTCGTCCTCCTCGTCTTCCTCTTCCTCGTCGTCCTTGCTGAACTTAAGTCTTTTCACTTCCTGTTGCTCGGCCTCCATGTCCTCCTCCGCTTCTTCGGGGTGTTTGTTCTTCACCGAGCTCGGCAGGGATCCCGACGCTGACACCTCACTGAAAGAGCGAGAAATGGGCGATACACATGTGATTCTTCCAGAGGCTACATGTGACCTGAAGACACAATTTGAGTTGTATACTGTTGGAAAGAGGAGAGTCCTAGCTTTCTGATCATATCAGGATTGTTTTTGTACTCCAAATATTAAGCAAAGTATGTCACATTATATAATGACTGTTACAGAGTCATCATTTTGAGAAAAAGGCCCATCGATCTGATTGATTATTAGCGGAGCAAATGATCAAAATATTACGAAGGGAAGATATTTTCGTTTGGATTAGTGGTCTGGGGGAAGCTTGCGAGTGTGTGTGTGTGTGTGTATTTTTGCATTTGTGTGTATTGTGTTTGTTTCCCGGGGAAAACACTAACGAGAAACTCCGGCTGTTGTTATGCCTGCTGTGACGTCAAGTTACTCCGTTCTCCGCTTGTAATTATGCCGAAGCTTCAACGTTATATTTATCATCTGAATTTGCCGAAACAAGTTTAAGGTTGCATTCACAGCAGCCTTGTATAGTCCGGTTGAATCGAACCCTGGTGCGTTTAGCGCGGTTCATTTGGGTCGGTGTGAACGCAGTCCGAGACCTCTGAAGTGAACTAAACAACCGGACTCTGGTCCGCCTAAAAGAGGTGGTCTCGGACCGCTTGCTAGTGAACTCTGGAGCGGTTCATTGCTGGTGTGAACACAGTCCGCACCAAAACATAGGAAGCGTAGTATTTACGTGTCACAAGAACACGGGTGTCTTCAAAATCGTGAAGCAGAATGAAGTGTCGTGTAAAGTAAAAACAACTATCAAACAAAAAACTATACATAAAGTCAGAGCCACCTGCCGTCGGTAAAAAAAAAAAAAACCTTACTGCAGAATGTCTCATGTGACCGGCGCTATCGAGATCAGTCGGAAGTCGCAACGGCTCATTTAAAAATAAACGTGGATTTGCATAAAAAGTAATTTTTCGGGGTTTGGGTGTTTTGTTTGATTTTAAATAAACAAAGTCTTGGCTTTCAGAATATGAAACTTTTATTTCCAAAATCACACGATAAATACATGTTTGAAGCTTGTAAAGGGAAGAAGACAGCTCTCCACTCTGCTGTTCCTCAGCGCCTCCCCCCTCCCTCCGGCTGACATTATGAATGTAAGAGTATAGTAATCATAGATAACACGGCAGGGTCCGTTACAGTTTGTTTTCATCTGGTTTCAAATAAACAAAGTCTTGGCTTTCAGAATATTAAACTTGTTTCGGCAAATTCAGATGATAAATACAACGTTGAAGCTTGTAACGGCATAATTACAAGCGGAGAACGGAGTAACTTCACGTCACAGCAGGCATAACAACAGCCGGTGTTTCTCGTGAGGGTTTTCCCCGGGAAACAAACACAATACACACAGACGCAAAAATACACAAACACACACACTCACACACACACACACACACGTGAGCTTCCCCCAGACCAGTAATCCAAACGGAAATATTTTCCCTCCGGACTATCTTTATCATTTGCTAGCCGCTAATAACCAATCAGATCGATGGATTCCAGAGAAGAGGAAACTTTGAAGGCCTTTTTCTCAAAATGATGACTCGGTGACGGTCATTATATAATGTGACATATTTTGCTTAATATTTGAAGTACAACAACAATCCTGATATCATCAGAAAGCTAGGACTCTCCTCTTTCCCGCAGTGTATACAACTCAATGTGTCTTCGGGTCAATGCGACTGATTTTGATAGAGCAGGTCACATATGTGTTACAATGTTTTTTAATCGCACGTTGTCTGAATCATATGAATCATATGCGCCGTTGCTAGAATCTGTTGATATGCTCTCCAGATTAAAACATGAAAATAATCCATGGCCGAGGCTCCGGTAGAAATTGCAGGGATTTGCGTTTTTACCCCCTTAATGTCTGACCAATGGTTGAACAGCATTTCCGAGCACATGACTTGTGTTAAAGTTTATAGTCCGTTTGAATTTTGCCCGTGTGAACGCAAACCGAACCTTCTGAAAAATGAAACGATGTAACAAACTGTGGTCTGGTGCGCACCAGAGAAGCGGACTGCTAGGTGTGAATGCGACCTAATATTCTGAAAGCTAAGACTTTGTTTATTTGAAATCAGATGATTTCAAATCCCAGCGTGGGAGGCGATGAAAACAAACTGTCACTGAACCTGCCGTGTTATCTATGATTACTATACGCCTTACATTCGTAATTTCAGCCCGAGGGAGGGGAAGCAGCGCTGCGGAACAGCAGAGTGGCGAGTGAGAGCTGTCTTCTTCCTTTACAAGCTTCCAAAAAGTATTTATCGTGTGATTTTGGAAATAAGACTTTTACAAAACACCCGAACCCCGAAAAACTATTTTTTTACGCAAATCCACGTTTATTTTTTAAATGAGCCGTTGCGACTTCCGACTGATTTGGATAGAGCGAGTCACATATGTGGAACAGGGTGATTAGATTTGAGCTGGTGTAGATTCTCGAATACCTGGAGTCTTTGTCGTCTTCGTGCTCTGTGTCGAGGTCTTTGTTGTCTGTGCTGTCTGGCAGGCCGTTAGCTGATAGTGAGTTGGCCAGAGACAACTTTGGTCGGTTCAGCGGTCGGGGAGTTCCAGGACCGTTCACTTTCCTAGGGAAAACATGCAAAAAGGAATAAACAAAAGTAATATCTCGGATTTCTGTTTATTCAAGGATCAATTACTAAATCTGTCCCAAACCTCTCTGTAAAAGCAGATGTGTTCCCAGGAAGCATCACTCCATTCATTCTGCTGACAGCGCTGCATCCATTTTTCCTGTACAACAAATTAAGAAGAAACTAAATTCTTAATCCAGTGGAACATAACAAACAAAAACGTTTTGACTTATTTAGTTTATTCCTAAAAGTGTTACATTTGGAGAACACACTTACTCTGAGGTTGGGTGGACACAGCTTACCACCATTACATTCTATAGGGGAAGAAGAAAGGCCGAAATGAGTTAAAAAAAAAAAACGATGACAGCTGGTTAACAACTTGAGGGGAAGAGCAGCTTGGGACATACCTTCTCCACTCCCCGGAGAAACTTATCTGTTCCTGTGTAGTTCCTCTTGGGTTCTGTGAGCAGCTCGCACAAGCGCTGGATCGTAAATGGAATTCTACAATTTAAGAAAAAGCAACATGTTCAATACAAATGATAAAGAAATTAGTCATTTAGGGGTTTTTTTCAGGGTGTGTCTAACTTTGTTTTATCCGTTTATACTATCACTGAGAAATGTCTCTGTAAAACATATGATTGTAGATAACAACAATAACTGTCTGTGATTATATTGACAGTTAAAAAACTAAAAAGGTGCGTTTAGGATTCTGTACAGGGTTTTGTCTAAACCGGGGGACAGTCTTACTTTCGACGTGTGCCCTCATACCAAAATGCAGATTTGTCCAGTAACGTTTTAATGTGATGCCAAAAAAAAATATTTTTGTTTGCAACGAACTGTATAATAACTCAACAAATATGAAAATCGTATCAAATTGAGCTCCGACGTCGCATTGTTGTTTACGTCCGCGGCGCCATCTTGTGTATGGGCGTCATGTTCTCGCGAGAATGTATCTTATATACAAGATAAGCGCTACAGGATTGCCCGCATACTACATTTTTCCAGAAAACTCCCTCCTGTAGAACCATTTAACATATCATGCTATTATGTCGGTTATCAACAATTGTCTAGAGCCTTCTTTACATTTTTTGTTTTGACCAGCCGAAACATTTTTTTTTTACTTTTTTTGAATTAAAAGAATAACTCAAGGTTATCAATCGATTATCAAAATGGTTTGCCGTGCAACCTTTTATAATTTGCCTATTTTTAAAATTACAATTGTTTTGGCTCCGATAGAAATGTCAGGGTGCATTCACACCAAGCGGCAAACTCTGGGGAACAGCCGGGAAGCCAATACGGAAGTGCCACACACTGCAGTTCATACATGGGCCGCTAGGGACTGGCTGCAGAAAGGAGCAATTTCCATTGACCCCCATGTTAAAATGCCCAACTTTACAGCAGAAAAAAACATGTTTCTACCCATGGATGCAATACATATTATTATCGATATAGTTAGATTCCACCTTCATGATTATGAATCTGTGAGTGAATTGTTTTCTAACACGACCCTTTTATTTATATTAGGTCTTAACGTTTTTGCATAAATTAGGGCGTGGTCACGTTGATGGACACGTACGTGCCTCACTGTCAGCTAACAGCAACTTGTCCACTCTGCTAGGCTACAACCATAGAGGCTACAACGTTAGTTAGTCATAGTACTGTACTTGACCCTTTAGCCGTGTTCGTGGTGATTGTGCCTTTTAGGGAATATTGTTACAAATACCAGACAATTAAAATATCGTGCTGTGCGCTTGAATGTACTAACAGAACTTCCAAGAAGTCTAAAATGATAATATTATACATGTTAACCCCGTTCGCAGGTGTTTGTGTGCTTGGTAGCTTAGCTTGTTACTTATTAGCCAGCTAAGGACGTAACCCTTTATGCATACATATACATTTTAGTTTATGATTCAGCCTTGGGTAAGACTTTTATAGTCTATCGCTAGACGCTCATAATGCTAAACGGGAGCAAATGTTAAATGGGGACCCGATTATCCCAGTGGTGGCCGCCGGAGCTAACGGAGCCGCAGGGGGCTAGCTCCAGCCGGCGTCCCGGAGCTAGCCCACTGCGGCTCCGTTAGGTCCGGGCGGTGGAGTCCGTCTTTTCTCAACGTGTGAATGACAAGCATTAAGAATAACAAAATATAGCTAATTCTCTTGCAGATTGTCTCATTTGATTATGAATGTAACGTTTATATAGGGGTACTACACTGTTAGCAGTAACTTGGTATGCACGTATTTCATGTTAGCTTAACTTCTTAGCCTGAGCTAGCTCTGTTTACTTCCAGTTCGGAGGCAGGCCCTTATTTGGAGCAGGCGGGATTAGACTCTGACGTCACAGTCGAGCCGTTAGTGGCCGACTCCGCCTACTAAGGGCTTCACGGCAGCTCTGCAGAATCCTATGGGTGACGTCACGGACCCTACGTCCATTTATATATACAGTCTATGATTCACACCTAATAGTCAGCGCACCAGACCACAGTTTGTTACATTGTTTCATTTTTCAGAAGGTTCAGTTTGCGTTTACATTGGCAAAACTCAAACGGACTATAAACTTTAAACACAAGTCATGTGATCGGATATGCTGTTCAACCATTGGTCAGACATTACGGGGGTAAAAACGCAAATTTCTACCGGAGCCTCCGCCATGGAGCATTGGCACTTTCGGCAGGTTATTCTCAAACTGCTGTTAATCTGGAGATCAACAGACACTAGCGGCCCGCGCATATGATTATATACTCAGACAACGTCCGTTAAAAAACATTATAACACATATAATGAGACGTTCTGCAGTAAGGAGGGGCGTTTCAAAAACGACAGGTGTTCTTACATTTATGTAGTTGACGGAGCATTTTTACTTTACACGACACTGTTCAACACTTCATTCTGCTTCACTCTTTACATTAACAACCGCAGATGTCTTGAAAGTCTCTTTCGCTAAAGATTGTTGAAGACACCCGCGTTCTTGTGACACGTAAATACTACGCTTCCTATGTTTTGGTACGGACTGCGTTCACACCAGCAATGAACCGCTCCAGAGTTTGCAAGCAAGCGTTCCGAGACCATCTCTTTTAGGCGGACCAGAGTCCGGTTGTTTAGTTCACTTCAGAGGTCTCGGACTGTGTTCACACCGACCCAAATGAACCGCACCAAGCGGCTAAACACACCAGAGTTCGATTCAACCGGACTATAAAAGGCTGGTGTGAATGCACCCTAATTATACATTTGAAAAAGCAGGACAACAAACATTCAAAAACCTCAATATAAACCTGAAAGATGAAAAATAAAACTTGATTTGAAGACAGCAATCCTAGAGGACAGCAACAGATTGCATGTGTTGGTCATGGGGAACAAAACATGCAAGATCTGGTTTGCATCTCCCTACAGTCAACCAGACACCATTACTGTCATCAAAATCTACTACTAAAGATGATCACATACCCGTCGTATCCCTTGACAATTTTCAGGATTCTCTCCTTCATATCTTCGAATGGAATTGACTCGACATTTGGATTTGCAGGACCTCTTTGCTCAGGCGCCGAGGCTCTGAAGTCATCCAGCACATTCTCCAATTTAAACAGGAAGTAGTTCTTGAATTGAGGCCATTGCACCCTGGAGTTAAAAGGTAAGCAACAAAAAAAAAGGCTCAACACATTTGGTATGACACATTATAATAGATCGAAAAACTTGCCATGTTGGAGAAAAACATATAGGAGTAGGAGAAACAAGGCATGCCCCACTGCATTTTGAGAAGTTGTCCCCATGTTTCAGGTCATCCCTTGTTGTTTACATTCACTTTCAAACTCTAGCACATGTTTGCGACAGAGAAAAAAAAACAGTTGTAAAACACTATCTTACAAGTGCAGTGAGTGCACTGCTGTTAAATGCTAAAATTGCTAGGTTGGCACACTGACAGCATGTTTGAATAGACAGCCAAACAGATATATCATCACAGATTAGGGTGGTCAGTTAGCTACCATGCTAACAGCAATCATAACACCAACAGGTGCCATCACAACTTTTTAGCGGTGCCCTAATGTTATAGAGAAAACAGGTATTAGACGTTAATATGATGTTAAAGCCAAATCTGTGAAAGCTAAAGGGCTAATGTTAGCTAGCGTTCTTCATTTACCTTCCAGTTCACCTATTGTAAGTTAACGTATAACATAGAAAGGAAAAAGGAACTAATTAAGGACAACATAAGCATTTGTAATCAATAGGTGTCATTTTCTTTAATTTAATGTAAAACCGTATTTCCCATCCCTCTTGACTCCCAGCCGAAGCCTGTCATTTTGTCACTACCGTAGCTTCAAATCCATGTCTTAAAGTCCCACAATGCCTTGTGTCGCTCACTGCTGTTCACATCAAGATCCTATTTTCTATGCTGGTATGGATGTCGCATTGGCTATGGGGACATTAATTAAGAAGAGGCATGAAAATACAGTTGACATAACAAATAAAATGCACAACAAACTAAGATTTTTCTTTTTGCAAATGTTGTACTTCTACTCAACCACAATTCTGAGGTAACTCATGTACTTTTACACCACTAAATGTATATAATACCGTTAGTTACTTTGCAGATGTTTTATTAATGATGTGAAATATAAACACTTCAATAAGACTTAGTTACATCTGGAGTAAATCCACAAGGTACCCTGTAGTATACACAGTGACTAAAAATTAGCTCCACCTCTACCAGCTTTGATAATATATGAATGCATTGATAAGTAGTATATAAACATATTACATAGTCATTGAAATATGCATAAAGAGTACTTTTACTGTCGGTACTTTACGTTTATTTTGATGCCCATACTTTTGTACTTTGACTCGAGTACAATTTTGATTGGACTTGTACTTGTAACAGAGTATTCCTACACTCTATTACTTCTACTTTTACTTAAGAACATGGTCCGAGTGCACCTCTGGTCTGCGTATGTGTTCATGTGTGTGGTGTAGTAGCAGTAGTAACGTTAGTGTGGGGAGAATTTATCAGGCCTGCTATGTCCACTTACAATGTCTCTCCTGTCTTGGCAATATGACATAGAAACTGCTCCAGAAGAGGACATTCCTCCGTCTTTGCTTTCTTATCGAAATCTGAGGAGAGAAAACAAACTTACATTACGTGGGAACAACGAAAACAACCCAACATTTCTTTAAAAACTAGCCTGAACAGAGATAGACAGGCTCTGATTTAACCTAGCTACATGTTCGATAACTCGGCTAAAAGGCTAGGATGTTTTACATTTAACCAACACAATTAAGCTTATTAGGAGGCGACACCCTGGCTGAATACGATCAAATTGTCCAATCAACGTTAGCTATTTACATAACGTAGCGGGCTAATGGGTGCTATACGTCTAGCTTGTTAGCTTGCTAGCTTGAAGTTTAGCACACTAGTTAGCATGTTTAGTTAGCTACAACCGGCAAACAGTAGTCCACCATTAGCCGGTGGCACTTGGTAGTTATTTCCCTCAAAATATGTGTCAGCATGTTTAATCAAATAATGACAGTAAATAAATATACACGAAGAACTAAGGATAACGTAACGCATCATAATTTAGTTATTTGTGTTCCCTTGGCTAATGCATTGGCACAGACAGCTAACCATTTCCGTGTAACAGCTTGTTAGCATTAGCAACTAGCTAGCGGCATTAGCCTTTGAGCAACACTCCGTTTGTTTTCTATTATACAACGTTTAGCGGAAGCAGACATATACAGCGTTGTCTCAGTAAGCACAAAACCTATCGAAATAAAGTGAAGTGACCTCGGAGCGCCTCTTGAAGCGAGTCGATCTCCATCACGGCGTTGCCCTCTGTCAGTGGATGTAAAAAGCAGACTGGTGGCTAGCTGCTGCTGCTAAGCTACGATCTCACAGGCAAAGAGGAGGGAGCATTTTAATATGGCGCCGTGAGGTCACTGCCTGTTCGGCAACAGGCGAGCAACTGTGCTGGGAAGAGCAACAGAGCCTCATGGAGGAAGTATCTATGTGGAATAATTGATTTTAATAAATGTAATTATAGCTGAGACATGAATACAAGTAGGCTTACGTCAAAAAAGACATATGACTGTATATGTTATATCTCTGACACATCTGTTCACTGCTGTGCTCCCTCTATGCTACCTGCTTACATGAATTAAACAGTTTAAAATATTAGAACCAATACACTTGACTATTACTAAGACATTGCTCTTAAGTCTGTACTATTGGCAAGGTGGAAGAAATAGTCAGATATTTGACTTAAGTAAAAGTATACTGCAGTGTACAAATACTTGGTTACAAAAGTATTGGCATCAAAATATACTTAACATACCAAAGTAAAAAGTACTTATTGTGCGTAATGTCCCATTTTAGCATATTAATTAACTGGACTATAAATAATCTCAATTAATGTGTTCATCACAGCTGGTAAAGGTGGAGCTAATTTAATTACTGTATATACTGATGCTCGATATCTTAACCTATCATTTCATATCATAGTTTTAGTATATTTTTGGTACTATTTTATAATCTGAATATGTAAAGTAACAAGTAACTCATTTTGCTTAATAAATGTCGTAAAGTAAAAAATACAATATTGGCTGCCAAAATGAAGTGGAGTAAAAGTATTAAGTAGCATACAATGGAAATACTTGAGTAAAGTAGGCCTACAAGCACCTCGGAAATCCTACTTAATTACAGTACTTGAGTAAATGTACTTCAATAAATGACACTGATTATTGGTTTTGCTAATATGCTGTCCACAATGCTGTTGGCATGGACTCAAGAACAACAACACAATGACTGCAATTATTTAAAATCCCTTAAGGCGTCTAACTGGGTGACTATCATTTTCCTCAAACATAACAAATATATAACTTATAAGAGCCATTAGTGAAACACATACAGCAGGAAGTTTAGTTTCATAAACATTTGTTGATATTCATCAAAACTACATGCATACATTTGTGTGATGCTTTTTATGAAGTAATCATAACAAGAACATGTTATTATTTAAACCAAACAATAAAAATTAAGAAACTTATTTCAAGACAAATCTTCTGTATTGTTATCTAGAATCACATTTAAAATTGGACTTACCTCCTTTGGTGACAAGAATGCATTGCTTTGGTGTATTTCAATCCCCATAAATGGTATACATATGTAAATGAGACTCAGTACATTGCATTGATTTATTTAGAAACACATGTTGACTGTACAGCCATTTTCAGTTTCCAGTTTAAATGATATATTTAGATCATTACACCACATTGAAAGTAATGCTGCTAAAATCCATGTGTTCACAACAGACCATACATCATATTAAAAACTATGACACTCACTCACCTATACCACTCATTTCTTGTAATAGTAAACATGGCAGACATGAATATTTATATGGCACATAATCAGCTGTCACTATATTTAAATGCTAGCACTTTTGGTTTTGATTAACTCCAGACAGTGTAGCATCTAATGTGGACATGTTGCAAACACACAACCATCCAGTCCTAATAATATCATTCTGAAAGTGCATTTTAACATTCGGTTTGTTATATAAAAGTCTGTATTTCCTCTTTTTTGTGCTGTATTTAATACTGTCAGTGGCATTTGGCAGCCGCAGAACAGACCATGAATTCTTCCCATTCACACATGCTCATATTTCAAGTTATCTGCTGGTAAAACATTCACATGATTTGAGAGGAGTGGTTTATGAATCTACTACTTCAAGTAGTAAAGCTTTCCAAAGTCCAATGTCGGCTCTGTGTAGTGTATGTCAATGAGGAAATAAAAAAGAAGGTAGATAAACAAGTACGTCATACATTTAGCTTTTAGCCTACACTCAAGATGAAGAGCTTATAATTCTTGATTTAAAAAAAAAAAGAAGATTTTGTGCAGTCTTTTTTTGTTCACTTTTCAACATGCATTTCATCGTACATAACTGAGATGTATTAAGACGGCAATAAGGCAAACCTATTCTACGCACCACTGACCAGCACTGTATGCTTCTCCGTATACATAGGCTTATTATTACCCATACCATGATTTCACAATAACTTTCCAGGAACACATAAGTGCTGAGAGACGAAACAACCTGGTCCTCTGTGCTGTCAGAATAAAACAGTTTCTCCATCAGTTGTGTCGGACGTGTCGGACCACTTTCTCGTCAAACGCCTTCTTCATGGTCTTCTCTATCTGCTTGAGGAAGACTTGAGGAATGCGACCACACAGGGTGTTGACCGTGTCCAGGAACTTGGTCTGGATGGGGTAGAACAGCGACTGGAACATGTTGTCCTCGAAGGGAAACTGCAGGAACAGAGAACATCGTCCTGTGTCAGTTCTCATCCATGAGCTATTTCAGTTTGATCGTTTTTTAATGGAACGTATCACAGACTAAATGGTATTTACGCATCCCGTCAGCAGCAGGGGTCGGGTGGGGGTGCTGGCGTTTTGCATTAATCATAAATTATGACCGAGCTCGTCTTTAAGAGGCTTATCTCAGCGGTGCAGGGGGGGGCTGACTCTACTGCAGGAGAGAACAAATTCTAAATTTAAAAACTGACCCAGATTGTTTAAGGCAAGCAAGGGAGAATTCACTCAAATATGCTCTTTTTCAGAGGAACGACTTTTCTTTGTTTGTATCCTGATGTCTTTAATGAAACGTTTACCTTATTCCAATCCAATGCACAAGCACCGAAAGCTAATGTACATACAGGATTCTTGCGGTTTGTATATTCGTTGTTTTACAGCTACTATTGTCAGTAGCTTAAGATGAGAGGGTCTGCCTAATGAAATGTAATGTACATCTCTAATGAATCAAAGCCAATTATATACTAAGTCGATCTTTTACTTAAAAATAATATACTATCACGATACTTTTCCAATGCACAGCATCAGTAGACCTCCTTACAGCAGATCTTTGTATGTGCTGGAATAGCACAGGTGTCACTAATTGCATTAATGATGGATAACACCAGGACCCTGGAACTGACACACCCTCTTAAATCAGCCATCGTTAATATGATAAGTTACACCTGTTTGTGTTTACTGTAACATGTCTGCTCTGAGATGTTTCACAGACACTAGCCATTAATGTTACAGTATTAAATAACCAACCATCTTGGACTCCATATCTATATTTTATATAAATACTTTTCTTATAGCGAAAGATGAGCATTGGCGGAAACCTGTATTAAGAATGTTATGGATA
The DNA here is from genome assembly GCF_902827175.1 of Gymnodraco acuticeps. NCBI lineage: Eukaryota > Metazoa > Chordata > Actinopteri > Perciformes > Bathydraconidae > Gymnodraco > Gymnodraco acuticeps. Next base: position 107,324 of record NW_022992161.1, on the reverse strand, counting down.
GGAGGATGAATATCTGGTTAAAATGCAATACATTATCCGTCATGTTAAGAGTTATATGATCTTCAAGCAGCAAAATAAAACCCTAAAACTTAAATGTAATGAAAATGATTCTCTTGATAAGATCTTAGGTATTATCTTTGATGATTGGCTCACTGATAAAAACACATCTCTTATGAAGTTGCAAAGGAAATATATATTGGTATTTTAGGAGAGTAAGACATAATTGGAAAAGGTTTGGATCTAAATGACTATGAAGTATCCTTTCATATCTTACGGCACATATAAAATCAGTCTCTATTCCATCTTATATTACAAGAAGAAATGTTAGGGATGTCACTAACTCTCGCTGTAATGCTCATACCGCCCCATTATTTCAAACCCTGGAGCTATTAAATATATTTGATAGGTACTTCTGAATTGAAATGTCTTGTTAATCCCCTACATATTTCTTTTCACAGTCTCTTTGTAACTAGGTGTCAGATTCCCTGTTATCACACCAGATCTGCTGATGTTAAGCAGCTTCTCTTGTGGGAGTACAGTAATATGTAAATTAGGTATTAACAAAAAAATGTATATCTATGATGGTAGTCCTTGTTTTTATTCAGTTTTTTCCCTTGGTCTAAAAAGAACAATGTGCAGTTTTAACAGAGCTGGTTGTGCTGTGACACTCATATTGTTTCAATAAACCCTGATTATATTACATGACACTTACATCACATATTGCATCATAGACTACTTTGAATGCCGGCTGCTTGTCGTCGTGATACACTCCACGGTTGCCATGGAGAATAGACACGCCCTCCTTTTCGGCCCCTTTGCAATTACTGCCGTACATACAGTGATCTGGCCTGTAGTTCCACTGGCAGGGGAAGATGAAGAGACACTCTGCAAGAAGAGAAACAGTTTATTTATTATATTATACTCAGGGTTGGGACTTGGACGTAATGTATTCATTTACAATTATTAGTTATGCTAAATGTTTTTTATCAGTAACAAAATCTAAGTATCACAATATAAAAGTACTGTGACCTGATTACTTTCAGTTTGGATTACCTGGATATCAAATGCCAGGCCAGTTAATACAAGAGATAAGAAATAACAATTAGATGTATAAGAGTATAGGATTTTGGATATCTCTTTGTTATCACTGCATAAATCAAAACATACTGTCAACAGCCCTTACGAAATAAATGCCATGTTTAAGGAACAAATTGTTGTTAATAAATCTGACTACGAATTATATAGTATGACGAAAAACCTCTGTAAAAACCTTTACAATAAGATTCACTACTTAGTCATTTTGAGACTAATAAGAAAATAGATGAATAATGTCATACATTTAGAAAGATACTACACTTTAAATTACATTGAAAGCAAATTATGCATTATCTAATGCTAAAAAGAGGTGCATTTAGGAGACATCTGGAGATGCAAATAGACAAAGTAAGTCAAATAAACACCTTAATGTGTATTTTGAATGTTTTCTTTCCACAAATCCACCTTAAAAACCACATGAATGCATTTGATTCAGCCCTAATCTGAAGAGATCACATATTTTTCCTGATAGCAGAACAAACACAAAGAAGTCAATGCTTTTGGATCAACGTAAATATTCCTCTGGAGATTGCAGAGCGCTCCAAGCTGCACCATGTCAAACAGACACTTTGGCTGTGGTTTAAAGCAAACACAAGCGATGCCAGCTCCTCCGAGGCTCTGAGCGCTTAATGCCTACATCTGGCCGCTGCAGCTGGAACTCAGTGTGCCGTAGCCTGCAGTCACAGCATCCTGTGTTTACCTATGCAGATTTATAATGGTGTGGTGCAGTGATGACATGTTTGTATAGACCCAATAGGAAGTTAACATGGCAAGGGGTCCTTTGACAAAAAGTGAATGGGACTTTCCCATTGGATTTCGGAAAATATTGCATAAAATATGTGGACAAGTCCCCACATATTACCAGCACTTTTATGCTGTTTGAAGCGTTAGGCTATGAACAACAAAGTACATAATGGTCACATGGCTGAAAAACACAACTGCTAAGCTAATGGCGGCTAATGTTCGTCATTTAGTCACGTGTTAGCAACCACATGTATGACAAATAGAAGCTTCAGATATTTACAAGTGAGGTATTTATTGCAATTTTATTTATGTCGTAGAATAAAACATGAACATCTTCTAAGCTTTGTTTGATTACAGATTTAATTTCAGGCATCAGGAAAAAAATGCTTTTCAAGTGGTAAACTCATTCCCGAGATTTAAGACTCATTCCTGCACCTCTCTTTGTAGACTGGTTTACCAACAATGAATTGGCGAAATGTTGAAAGACATGATGATCGTGGGCAGACTAGGAATTCAAAATGGTGTTATATACACTTTGATATTCCAGTAATTCCTTTCGTGGGCTTTCAGAAGATCAATTTGTTGCATATTTGTTGGGGCTTTGCATAATGTGTGTTCGATGTGACAACAATATATTCTATGATCATTAAAGAAAACATTAATACAAAAATGACCGTACCTGGGTTGTAGTGGAAGATGATGTTGAGCAGGTCCTGGTCTCCCCATGTGATGTGGTTCTTGTACTTCTGATATAGTGGATGTAGAATATCCTCCCATGAGAGGCCGCTTGGGATCATACTGTTCTGAAATACCGACAACAACATTCACTCTCAAAACAGCTCCAGAGCAATTTCTCTCATTTTTTCTCGAACACTTCATCAAAGGAGGAGCACATTTACATTCCTAGTTCCATTTGAAATCTGCTGGCAGTGTTAAGAGCTGCTAGATTAAGTTCTGAGGGCAGAAGTCTGTGCTCCTCGCATGGTAATCAGAAAGCTTCAGCCCACTCAAAGCACTGCAACTTAAGCTCAAAGAAAATAACCTTCAGTATGTAAAAGGGAAGCTTCCTTTAGCCTTTCACTGATCAGAGAGTGAGGGAAACAAGAGCATGTCCTTACTTTAAACAAAGTGCTGCGGATCCGTGTGAGGTTCATCAGCATCACACCAGAGTTGACCCCGGTGACTCCGTAGAAAGGGTGCCGTGCGAAGCGGCTGTACCAGCCAATCTTTGGGACCTCGTGCTCCGGGGCCATTGCTGCCAGCTGAGTGCTGTTGAAGGACTTCAGAAAGCTCCAGATGTCGTCCATTGGCCGCAGGAACAGCACATCTGTGTCTACGTAAAGTAACGAGTCCACGTCTTTCAAGATGACCTGTAAACAGATGATAACAGCCATCGTTAGAATATTTAAGCGTACGATCTTTCAGCTAAAGATGCAAATATGGGATATGTGTGATTTAAGGGACACTAAATGTAGTTCAACATTGATCAATTTCAGCAGCACTTGTAATAGAAAAATATTATACTCACTTACTTACTTAAATAATATCATTGTGTGATTCATATTTGCTATTGTTTATCTATATTTACTACTTCTCACACTTCTTAGCTAAGCTTGGGAAAATTCCTTATTAAGAAGATTTGTTGCAATGTTGTTAGTTACACTCTATGTGCACCAACAGTATGACCTTCAACTCAGTTGAACTGAGAGCATCCTGATACGGCCTCCCTAACTCCCTAACTTCCATAATGCTCCTTTCATTACCACCAAGCTTTACGCCACCTTTCTCCTCTCTCTGTGTTTAAATATGCAACCCAAACTCTATTATTCATTTTCACTCTACAGGCTGTATGACTGACTGAACTTTCTTACAAGAAATAAAATACGCCAAAGACAGCTGAATGGTTTGATTCTCTATCCACATTTGATAAATAAATTCCCACCACACACTTCAGAGGGATTCTGTGAAAGAGCATTTTGAAATTCACATATCATCCAACATTAAAGTTGTGAGAACAAATCCAGATTTTCACCATATGCTACGAACAATAAGATGAGTTGAGATGAGACAAAACTTTCTGTATCCAGTGATAAATCAAACAGTCTCTGCCAGTTTAACTCAAATAAGCATCCAGACTTCGTTTAACTATTTCTAAAGACACTTACCAGTAGGACAGAGTACATTGTGTGCTACTTCTAGGTTTAGCATGCTGTCAAATGTTACTTAATATACCATTTGGTGCAGGGACGTGCACAGGTACGGGCTAATGTTGCCCGGGCAACGGCCCGTTTGGCCTTTTTGGCTGACCTGCCCCTCTGGAGAGCGAGAGTTTGTCTGTCTTTTTTCTGTTGTGCCCGAATCAACATGATAAGCCCACAATTAGTATCGTAGCATCTCGCTGCGGGAAACACACTTTGTCAGCGCTGTCATCTGCCGGTGCGCCACCTCAGTGTCGGATTTTGGAAACTTGATTTTGAGTTGACTCATGGCAGTTAGGGTATAAGGGACAAACCAGGGGACTTTACTTCCTCTTGATACCGTCGGTTATTACAAAAAAACACCTAAATATAGCCTTTGTTATTGTGCTTCTGTCTTTCTGTGTCTTCTCATCTGTAAGCTCCCTCAACGGGGCCGCTCGCTCTCTTTTCTTGATCGCCCTTTCACGAGTGAACAGTTCAATGTCCCGCTTCATTGTAGGATTTCTGCCATGTCTCTACCACTTCAGTTTGACCATCTCTGTTACTAAGTTATGGAATACTAAATAAATAAGTAATTAGATACCTTACCGTTACTGCGCTCATAAAGAATGATAAGAATAAGAATAATGCGTATTGAACTGGTTTCATTAATTAGTGAGTTTATTTAAGGTAATTAGTTAGAGGCCATATTTTATCAGTATGTCTGCACAGCAGTTACAATGTTCAAACTACATAAGAACAGAATTGTCCCCATTTTATCTTTAATAGTTACTAACATTAGATATTTTAATGAGATATGGACCGCAAAACATTTTTAAAATCAAGTCACCGAATGCAAGTAGTCGCCTTAGCTTATTTTGTTATGAGATGTGAATCACTGTTCAATTTAGTTGATGTAATAATCGTTTGGTTTCTTTTACATTAAAAACAAATTACAATTTTCAAAAGGTCTTGTGTTTTTTTTCGGGGGGGAGGCCCTTTTTCCAGTTCAGAGCAACAGCCCCTCCAAATGTCTGTGCACAAATTTGATACACCTGATTTGGTGTATGAAAAACATGGAGAGAGAGGTATAGGGTACAGACAGAACCACTTTCAGCCAATGGAAATAGTTGTTTAGAGCTTGACAATAAGTGAAATGTTATTTTCGATTTTGACTTCCAACAACTATGAAACAACATAATCAAGTTACTGCTCATTATCTCAGCAATGCTCTAGTGTTGTGTTATAAATCCAGTGCACCCTTTCCTTCACAATGGTGGGCTCCCGCCCCTCACTTAAAACCCAAACTCAGCCAGGCTGTGACATGTTTAGTTTAGCTGGTGCCAAGATGACGAAAAATAACCTTACATAAACAAAAAATGTAAAAGCAGTTAAGCTGTTTAAAAACACTTTGGTTTCAACAAGTCTGACGAGAAACAACAAAAGGTACTTTGCAAAATTCTTTACACAGCGATGTCTACACCACAAGGCAACCCGTTTGTTAAGTCAACAGATATCCAATCCCTAAGTGGTCTATAACAAACAGTAAGAAGCTCAAACACTATTTGTAATGCAACCACTTTCCCATCCACCTCTGAAAGACATAGAGTAATAACAAAAGCCTGTATATGCTTCCTAGCAAAAGACATGTCACCAGTTAACACTGTTAGCGTACGGAAATTGAAACAATGCCATTTACACAATACCATCGTGCCACCATTTCCCCGGAGTTACACTGCCTGGCCTGTATAAGAAATGCTAAGATAAAAGTTGGAAATAATGCATCTAAAGCGGTAAAGATTGTGCCACCACAACTGATTGATGGTCAAACCGCAACATGAAGCCTTACATGAGTCTTCAAATGTAATAAACGGACATTGATCTTTCTTAAAAGTAAAAAAAAATCCATGATGTTTCCAAAGTGAAGGTGTTATTTTTGTATTAAGGTTATTATAGATTTTGTTTGCCATAATCTAGCAGCCCTAGTGATATTATTAAACCATGTCACCGTGCGACAGAGTGTTCCACCACAGGCTTTGCTGGCTCTGTTGGATTGTATTGCTGACAGCAGTGAGGTAAAGCGAGTGCTGGTGTGTGTGACAAAGCAGAAATCGATACCAACAAGCCCAAACAGAGCAGTAACCCACTGTTTATACAGCCTCAGTTTATGTGTGATTATCCACAGCAATGCAATCATAGCCACTGTGGAGTGAGAAGGATTTATCTGTCAATATAAATGGGCTTTTCAAATGTTGTGGTTACACGCTTAATGGATTATAAACTATTAAACAGTGGCGAGCCGTCAGGGCCCTCTAGGCCCTCTGTGTCTAAGATATTCTAAAAAATAATATTTGAAAACATTAAAAAAAAAAAAAAAAAAAAATGTAAATATTATTTTTCATTAGTTTTTCCAAAATAACTTGATTTAATTGTATTTAAAATAATATTTCCAAATAAATAAATCCTTCGAATCTGCCTGTTCAGTTTCTGTTGGAATGTGAAGGGTTATATGCCGTCTCTGCGAATTACTGTGAAGACGGGAGGGCTTGTTGGTCCCTCTCTACATTCACAGAGGGCCAGCTATAGTAACTCAACGAGAGAGTAATGTCAAATGACAGTACAATTGACCAATCATATCTTCCCTCTAAATGGGCGGGCTTTATTTTCGCGGACTTTATGACAAGTTCCGCCCGCTGTGAGGTCAAGGGGTGCAGTGACGCATCCTAAAACCCGGAAGTAAGCTTCACTCGGATTCCTTCGACAGAAAGCAGTGGGATTTCTCCATAGGATTTTGGAAAATAGCTCGAAATAAGGTCTGTGGAAAATAAACCTGTTAGATGAATGCACGTTTTGTTCAGCCGGATAATATCCACATGTCTATACTTTTATTATTTTTGAATCATAAATCTAAATCGATAGATTTATGATCGATAGATTTATAATTAGCATAAGTTTGTTCATGATGGCTCACTTCAGTGATAGTGATGAAATTATTAACAGAGTCATTTTCAAGATTGAGTTACAATGATAAACTGGAGTGGCATAGCATCAGCTGAATGACCCGCAAGTGCTTCATCCAAAAGAACAGGAGGATGGACTTTGTGTTTAAGTGATTTGATCATCAAAGGTAAGCCTAAGTCATTTTCAATGTGGGCCGCCGTGCCGACTTAATTCATTTGTAATTGTTACTTGGCTGTGGGTGCCCTGTCATGATAGGTGTTTATATAAATCATGTTGTTTTGTGTGGTAGAGGGTCGCTGTCATTGATGCGTTTTCCACCCCGGGTCGCTGTTTTGATATTCCGCTGAAGTATACGCTGTGACGTAATATCTCTTCTTTTTTTCGAGGGAAGGGGGGGGGGGGGGGGGGGGGGGTCAGAGGGCCTAGGTATAAAAGTCACGGCTCGCCACTGCTATTAAAGCGCACTGGATGTCAAAAGTGTTCCCTTTAAGCTCTTTTTTATGGTGAGTATTGTAAAACCCACAGAATGATAAAGATACAACAATATAGCTGAGAAGGGTCAAGCAGCCGGAACATAAACAACAAAACCCACATTTTGGGATATAACTAAGCCAACTATAACTTTATAACTATATATGACTTATGAGGTAAGGCAATGTAACTTTTGGCACAAAAAAAAACGGTACCACTTTACAATAAGACTACCCTTATAAAGGGTTTACGAATAGTTTGTAATTCATTTATTAATTCGGTTATTAATTAGGTTCTAAACACTTTATAAATCATTAATAAGCTTTTATAAGACATGAGATAAACAGGGCGACTGTGACCGGTTGCTTGCCAAATAGTGAGACAACATTTATCTGTACTGCCAAGTCTTATATTGGCTACCTAGCTTACTAATAACTATGTTAGAACTGGTTTATAAATGGTTCTTAATGATTAATAAAGTGTTTAGAACCTAATTATGAACCTGAATCCTTTATAAGGGTAGTCTTATTGTAAAGTGGTACCCATTTTTCAGTTAGAAATGAAGTGGCGATATATATGATGACTTGTCCTGTCTTAAATCTGCAGAATAATTTCTTTTTGGTTTGGGGTATTGTTACACACAGTCTCTCTTCATAATCATGGAGTTTTATTTAAAGAAAATGTGTCTCTAAAAGAAGAAATAGTGAAGAAATAGGCGTCTGCAAGAAAGTAAATGTGAAGCGGTGACAGATCAGTTTGCCCTGTTTGTATTCACATCCCTGCAGACGCTCCGCTGCGTTATCTCAGTGATTCCACTGATAGGGCAACATTCCCATCTTTCCTTTGGGCTTTACCCACTTGATGTTTCTGATTGTGTGGTTTACGAATAGTTTGTAATTCATTTATTAATTCGGTTGTGAACACTTTATAAATCATTAATAAGCTTTTATACGACATGAGATAAACAGGGCGACTGTGATCGGTTGCTTGCCAAATAGTGAGCCCACATGTATCTGTACTGCTAAGTCTTATATTGGCTACCTAGCTTACTTCGTCTTCTTCATCAGCCAGCATCCTTGGTATCTGTTGCTCACTGAGTTGATTCTCGCTAAGTAGCCAATATAAGGCTTAGTCCTCTTGCCAAATAGTGAGCCTGTGTTGACGTATGCAAACTATGTTAGAACTGGTTTATAAATGGTTCTTAATGATTAATAAAGTGTTTACAACCTAATTCATGACCGAATTATAAACCCTTTATGAATCCTTTAGAAGGGTAGTCTTATTGTAAAGTAGTACCAAAAAAACTTGTACTAAGTCTTTCAGTTTGTCAACGCTAGCTCACTATACTACTGTTGTTAGCATGTTAGCTAAATGATTAAGCCGTTTGCATTGTTAGCCTAGTCAGGCTAACAATCATTTGCTAACACGATCAGCACAGGTAACCAACAGCGCTGAAATGAATAGGTTAGTACAAGTTATTTGCTCCTTAACATGGTGTTAACTAACTTTGTAAGTCACAGTTAAATTGAAACATTAAGGTTTTATTGTTCACCATAGTGTTATTGGTGGAGGAGTGGCATAGACATGATACAATAAATGTGACACAATGAACTAAATAACCAGCAAATCTAATTAAGTTATTAACAATAAGTGCAATAAATACATTTTAATTAGAATTAAAAAAATGCAACATGCAATTTTTTTTAATAAATAGTCCCTTTATGCATATATATTTTTTTCTTTAGTAAGTTTGTCGATTACAATGTATTCTAACTTTTTATGTGGATTTTATATTGCATATGTTATTTACGCAAGTATATACTTAAAATATGTATCTTATATCTGTCATATTTCTGTATATTTCATTTTTATTATATTGTTAACTGATGTGTAATGACTTTCAACATGCTGCTGAAAACAATTTCCCAATTTGAGGGTTCAATAAGTATATCTTAGCTAATTTCATCTCACCTAATCTAAAACAAAAAGGGAAATGTTACATGATTGTTATAACATCAGCTCAACCTGAATGTTACTAGGATATAGAGCAGGGCATGTACACTGCGTGGCCTCAAGAGCCAGGGAGAGTTGCTGGGTTAAGTGAAGGGGTCAGACCATCACTTTCAGCCCTCGAGGCAAAACAAAGTCTCCCTCGTGCCTCGCCACTACAGTCTAGAAACTGAACTGTAACATGTTTACAGCGAGGCCTTGGGTTATCATAATGTGTGTGATTTGCTCCTGTTACTGACTGGAGATCCGTGAGATTATCTTCTTATTTAATTAATGTTCACACAGGGCCTCTGGCATGTAAGTGGAGAGGGGTTGTTGAGTTAAATCAATATGTTACCATTGGGCTTTAAGTTGTGAAAATGTATTAAGAGTGGCAAATGTTAAGTGTTGAGATCATAGACTGACTGTATATATATAGTGTGGATTTATTTACATTCATGCACTTTAGTTTGATACTGTTACTGATTGGATATCAGTGGGATTCAGATTTATTTTTGTATCTTTTAATGTTCACACCTGGCAGTGCTTTGCTGTTGAGTTAAAGGGAACCAATCATGCTCATTTTCAGGTTCATATTTGTATTTCGTGCCTCTACTGTGACATGTTTACATGCTTTAAAGTGCACCGATCATGCTATTTTTAGGCAATAGGTCTCAGATATATAATATATAAAAAAACATGTCTATGAAGTGTTTTGCTCAAAATACCAAACAGATCACCCATTCTAGCCATGCCTCATATTCCTCTATTTCACTTCCTGTTTCAAAAGTGCTGGTTTGGGGTAAAAAGCTTTTCTTTTTTTTTTAAAAGGAGGGGGGCTGAGCTCATGCTGGAGATTCTACCGGCAGATACTGCGGTGATGAAACGCCATATCATGGATTATCAAGGATTCTCTCTGAAACAGTTTGGAGCTCAAAGGCTTTCTCTCTTGCCGGTTATACCACAAGGTGAGTTCCTTTTTACTTCCTGCTTCTTCACACACATGCTCTGTGCAGTACAGGTTAGCTCTTGAGTGTTAGCGATGCTAATGTAAACACCGACCATATTACGTCCAAAACAGTCGGGCATTGTTTCTGATAGCAACGTTTCTGATTGGGCCGTGGGTCCAGATTTTCGATATTACGTCATATCAGATCAGCTCCGTTGTTCCTCGTTTTTAGAGATTTGGGTACGGAGGAAAAGAGAGAGGGTTTTATTTTCTGACGCTGCGTGAGTTCCCCGACACACCGGGGACACATAGTTATGTATAAAAGACATCAAAAAATGCATTTCGCCTGATAGGTCCCCTTTAATGTTCAAAAGCTCTTTATTTTTCTCATACTGCCTGTGCTGCAGCACCTCCTTTCACCCTCTGTCTGAAACCAGAGCCCAGTCTGCTGTGATTGCTTAGCTGGCTGAATAATAAAAATAATACATACTGAATTGCATTGACCAAATGAAAAAAAATCTCAATTAGATTATTTTCCAATATCGTTCATCCTTTTGAAGCAGTATAAAAGACCACTTTTAACAATATTTGGATTGTGATTTTTGCAGCATTGACTATATTGAAGTAGGAGAGGATTCTAAATGAAGATGGATTAATCCAGACCTTACATAATTCAAACTATTGTAGCGGCTGAATGACTACAAGCTTCTCAAAAGGTTTTCCTGATTAAGTGAAAAGTGGATGTTTATTGATTGTCTTGCAGCTAGAGAAAATAACCAATGGATTTGTCTGGCAAGCAATATGTTCATTACATGGCAAGTAAGCTGGCTGTTATTTCAATGAACATCAGCAGAAAATAAAATCAATAGCCTTCACTTGATGAAATCACCAGGTATCTAGGGACTGCTTATTCACTGAGTAAACGCTGCAGAAAAAGTGTGAAGTCATCAATAATCACACAAGTTAATTATAGCCATGCACTTGGAAGGACATTGCTGTTAAAGAAGAAATTAATTAAAAAAATGTCACTGGTTAATGACATTATGCATGGAAAGGATATGAGAGGAGATAAGTGCTGCAGCCTTACGGGGAGGAAGAGTCTCTGAGCAGCGCAGGGCTTGAAGAGCTTCTTCCACTCGTCGGCGTTCCCCACGGAGAAGGTGATTGGGTAGATTCTGTACTGGAACTTGGAGGAGATGGAGTGAGGCCACTGATTCAGCTGGAAGCAAAGAAACACATACTTCATTTACAAGGTCTAACAAGGTCTTTGTATTAGGAGTTTATTGCTACGCTTATTAACAGGAACAAGAGAGAATGTCCTCCTGATCCCTTCTGTTTTGTTCCAAGAAGTATGATTAGCGGGTGTTTATTTAGAGAAATACATTTTTGTTAGTTTTTCCGATGTAATTTTCCCAGGAAGCCAATTATTGTTTACATGACAAAACTATAGGACTGTGATTTGGCATTAAAGCAAGAAATTAAGTTCATGTCTTTTAAGAAACAATGGGATAAGTGTATTTAAGAATTGTTTTTTAATGATCCTCCACTTAGACGTGTGTGTTTGTGTATCTATGCTAACTGGTTGTCATTTTTTAAACAGTAGAATGTATTGTTCTTCAACCGGAGGTCTGCGTACGTAAGGGGGGCCGTCATATCATTGTTAAATATATCTGAAAATACACATTACAATAAAAATTATTCCAACATATTAGCAAAGATTAATCCACCCGTTTGTGAAAAATTGAAAAACAAACATTACATTACATTACATTGCATTTAGCTGACGCTTTTATCCAAAGCGACTCACAATAAGTACATTCGACCAGGAAGACACAACCTTGAAGAAAACAGAATCATATAAGTACATCAGGTTTCATAGAGCCAAACATTTCAAGTGCTACTCAACTGGCTTTAGATAAGCCAGTCCTTGCACATGCACATTGATGAGTTAGAAAGTTATCCATACACCCTTGTACAATCACATAAGTTAGCTTACCTATGCTAAATCACAACTTATTACATGGCTTAGTTGAATACTCGATTCTGATTGATCAATTCAGAACACGTGACACGTTGTTAATCCAGAACAGACAGATCGCTGTCAAGGATTTATTGACCGCTGTTAAGGACGCTCACATCTGCACAAAGAAGTCCGTTCGATTTAAGTGTATAGTTTGGCTGAAAAGCAAACTGCATGCATCCTTCATCCTGATCAGCCTGTCGGGTGTTCTTCTACCCATAATGACCGCCTCGCTGCACATTATCCCTTACAAAGCACCTATACATAACGAGAAACTAGCTATCTACAGCTACACATTATAATGTGTAATAGTTGTCAGACAACTTTATCCTGCTAGTTATATATAAGATGTTTTTCTATCCTGCTTCCTGAGCTTCTTCTTCACTTTTTGGTATGCTGTGTAACTTAACTTCTCAAAAGGCACTTAATACAGAGGAAGTGTCTAATGGACTCCTTAAGGAAAAGAGATTGAGAAAGAGCCATTATAAACAATCACTATTCTGAAAGCCTCTCCCTCTCTTCTCACACACTTAATCAACATGAGATGTCTCGTAAAGACGTCCATTTAAAACAATGAAGTCACGTCTCGTGGTGCTGCGTTCAGCACACGCAGCCCCCAGCTGTTGTTTGATTAAGAAGCCACAGTCTAAACAAGGGGAAGGCACCCTTTTAAACTGCACAATGTTATCTGACCTGTTCCAAGTCCCTCTATAATCATCAGTTTGACAGTTTGGCCCTGAAAAGAGTGAGAGCGCTGCAAGCATTCGGAGACTTTGTGCTGACGAGGATAAGAAATCAAAGGAGATTATGGGCGAACTTTTTAACTCCCTCAACACGCATAGACGCTGGAAGTAAGCTTCTTCTTGCATTTTAGCACTTTTATCTCGACTAGAAAAACGCCCCGTTTCCACGTGGAGAATTGTAACACATGGCAATAATTCACCATACACATAATGGCAAGTTCACAGGTTTAGAGTTTGAGGTCGATTAGTAGACGTGATGTTAATAGACTGTTAGTTACTCTATCAGTGGAACTAATCAAAATCATGCCAGGCACCTCCGTAAAGGTGACTTTGAAGTGGTAGTGAGAAAAGCAGTGAGTGTCTTGGTGATATATTACTCCCCGCCTTGAGATAAAAGGGTTATACGTCTGAAGAGAGGCAGAGCTAAAAATGCTCTGATCTCAATATCATCTATTACAAAGAGAGCGGGGGTTGTTTAACACACACTGGATTAAATCAGAAGTCAGAAGACTCACTAAGGAAGAAAACATAGGAAATATGATTAAAAGAGTGCCACTTATAGTTTGATATTGTGCCTTTTTTAGTAAAAACCTGAGATGCATTTGGGCGTCAGGCCCCTGGAGGGTTCTTACCCTTTTTTCAAACTGCGGGGCCAAAGGGTCCTCAGCAAAAATGTGAAACATGATCCTCTTGAGGCTGAACAGGAGGGCTGATTTGACCATGGTGAGGGTCTCGTCCAGACGATTCCCACAGGCCACCACGGCCAGGTGCATCACGTCCTTCGCCCGTCTTCGCTTAGTCAGAGGTCGGCCCACGATGTTCCGCGGTTTACTGAAACAAAAGACAGAAGTGTTAACAGTCTGGTAGAAGATAACAATGGAACAAATGATGAACAACAATGTTTTTCTGGATCTAAATGGGCCAAGGCCATGTGTGGGGGGAGTGGAGGGGGTTTGGATCTGCTGACAATCACTGATTAAACGAGGCTCGTTTCCCCTCACTCGTCGCATGTAAATTGGCCTTCATGCTGCAGTGCTTGTGAAGAGCAATTTGTATTCTACAAGAGATTCACTGAACCATACTTGACTCTCAACATGGATTCAAAGTAAACAAACTGAAACAGAAACTGTTATTCATTTCTACAAGGCTTGACCAACATGGAATTTTGATGGTTCATACATTTGTGATTTATATAAGTCAACAAATTATATCAAAATATAGCACTTGCACAAACGTGCCCATAACCATTTACTGACTGAAAACTCATCTCTTTCGACTCCACTTCGAGCGATAGAACTATTAACAAAGCACTTATATACTAACAAAGGACTTGCTTATCTAAAGCCAGTTGAGTAGCACTTGAAATGTTTTGGCTCTATGAAACCTGATGTACTTATATGATTCTGTTTTCTTCAAGTTTGTATCTTCCTGGTCGAATGCACTTATTGTAAGTGGATAAAAGCGTCAGCTAAATGTAATGTAATATACAAAATCCCCAAAAGGATACAGCATTTAGCACTAACCCCTCATAATTTGAAAAGCCTATTTAACAGCTCTTGAACACTTGAAACCTTCTGTATAAGTATGGTAGTAATTAACCTCTTGCTCCTTCAAATTCCCTTTTGCTACCACATGTTTTCCACTGTGCAGAAAAATAGCCTTTATCTGCTTCAGTGCAGCAATATCCTGCTTGTAATAAACATTCAAAAGCAAGACACCCTTTTTTCAGGATGCATGAATCCATCAAAAGAAAATGGACGTGCTGTGCAGTGCTTTTACACATGTAATCCAGCCTGACATAATTCAGAGACAGCATGACAAATAAACTGCAAGGTGTTCAGACAAAGCTTCAAAACACAAAATTATAGAGACAGTGGTGGATCGAAAAGAGTTCTGCTTTGTTGACAGTTCTGCTGTGTAAGTGGCCGTTTACCTCACCTACCTCTATTAAGCTTACCATTGATAAAAATATGCTATATTGGCTGTGAATAGAAAGGATGTATGTTTCCATCATGTCTTTTCAGACGTGTGAAACCAGGCATGTGAAACTAGATAGAACATTCTGAACTTTTGACATATGCGCATTACGGATTCTAGAAGGTGCAATAAAAGCGTAAAAGTTCCAGCCACAATTCTGAGAAGGCGCTTGTGGTTTTTGACACCTTGAGAGCGGTTACAGCGGGTATGAAGACAATGAAGCACAGGATGCAGGCGACCTACGCAAAGGGTCGAATCAACTTCCTGGGCCAGCGAATCGTAGAGACAAGCTGTCCTTATTGTCTCTGTTAATAAATGAAGTCTCTGTTAATGAATTAAAGTATAAAGTTTGCATATTTGAAATTAAATGTTTAAAGAAAAAAACTTGATTCTAAACATGACATTGACAATGTGTTCTGCTTTCATGAAAAATGTTCATATTCCCTCTTGTTAAAATTGCATATTATTACTATAAGTCTTTGTTTTATTTTAACTTTACATTTTGAATTGTTCATTAAGTAAAAGTTGAACATATGTGACCTCCTTCTCCCTCAAAGATAGAAAAGGGGAAACCACCTGACGCAGAGAGGGAGGAGGGCCCGTCCCCACAGCGGCGTGCGTTGAAAGCTTCACCATTCACTTTGAATGGGGTGACGTCACTTTTCGCCAAACTGCATTGCGGGAAGCGACGCGGAGCTTTGCTGGCGTGGCTCGCTGCAAAAGTTGAGCAATGTTCAACTTTTGACGCCTCGGCAGAAGCCAATCGAATCATATGCCTGTACAAGCTCTAGCCAATCAAACCGCTGCTTGTGTGTCAGGGGCGGGAGATTCATGTGATTGGTTGTTGGTTGAGTTTCAGACATGCTTCAATGCACGCCGCTGTGTGGACGGGCCGTTGATGATGCGTGAAGAGAAAGGGGGGCTTTTGAGGCTTTTGAGGCTTGAGAGCTTGGGGGAAGTTTTGGAAGCTTGATTCCGGGTCTTGGGGCCTGGGCTCTTTTAGATGGCTTTAGCACATTTGACTTGTGAACCTGTTGTTTTTGTATTTTGACTTTGTGTCTTTGTTATTTTTTAGGATTCTTTTAATCCTCCATTTTTGTTAAAACCTTAATAAAACCGGTTTGTATTTTGTACATTTCGACCCAACTCCTCTCTCGTGGTTTCTGAAGGTATCTGCTTGGTCTTAGAGTGAGGTAAGAACACCCTTCCCTGGAAAAGACTGACATTAGTTGATAATTTGGATTTGAAATTGAATAGAAACCCTGTTTAAGTTAAACTATACTTTCACATTGGTCACTGTGGTTGATGTGGTTTTGATTGATGTTGAAATATGATATAAGCTCTGCTGATGTGGTAATATCACTGCTGTGACATTAATGTTTGACTCTGGCTGTGTTTGATATTACATTTGCATTGTTTTGATTGGTATAACTGGGGATCAAAATTGGGGGTTAGGGATTGTGGTTCCTGAAGCTGCCCTAATTACCAAGGGGTCTCCCAACAACACAGGGTTTTCCCTCCAGTTTTGATACTGCTCTCGGATTCTACCAGCCCACTACTACACAATACACTCCGTTTTGCTATCCTAACGGTCGGACATCCGAGGCTGGAGTGCCTAAAATAGTGATACGACGGGCAGCATGGTGTTAGAGGCCACGCTGTAAACGCCCGCCTAAGAAGATTACGTTTACCTTGCGTGTAGATTCTGGGGGGTTTTAGTCCTAAAAAGATTGGACGGCCATTCACAGCCTTATCAGCACCGGAGTTCGGTATCGGAGACGGCCTAGATATTAACATTGGTTGTATCGAAGTTAGATTCCTTTTCAGCGTAACCACTAAAACATATCCAGGGTCTGTATTGAGCTACATAATCACACATGTTGCTTTTAGATAAATGAATTCATGCAAAACCACCATTTTACATTTACTAGTTTTGGGCATATTGACAAATTTAGCTCCCATTCACAGGAGCAAGTTATTACATTTGTAAAATAGCCTAATTGATATTACATAATTATAAAATGACTTTATTGATAAGAGCTTTGTAGTTAATATAAGTTGTTCTAAACAGTTAGTGACATTTAAAAGATAATAATACATTCTTAAACATTAGTTACCGTAGCCAAAGAAAAATAACTCACTGGCTAAATAAAGGTTGCTAACGTTAGCTAGCCACGGGTACATACATACACTACCAAGTAAGCAGTAGCTGTAAACCCCAAAGTGTATTGAGCTGAGCAAGGATGCATTTTTGTGCTTATAAAATAAACTTCTCATTTGTAAGAAAATACTTAATTTCTGTTTTTGTTAAAAAGGGAACAAAGTCTTGATTTAAATTCAGTTTTTATACAGAATCTGAACAGAAACTGGGAGTAGAATGAGGTCAGGTTAAGAGCTTTCTGTTAACACCCCACAGAATGCAAATACATTGTACAAAATTATTTAAATACCCAAAATGCATTGTGTCGATCCAGTCAGAGCAGCGATTGAGCAATATCACGTCTGCATATTGAGAAAAAAATACAACTGTTAAAAAACAGTTGGGATCAATTGCATCCAGTCCAAAAAAACAGCGGCATATGTCAGCTCTGCTCAACATTTTACTGTTTGACTGCAATGGACATGGAAATGTGAGAAACACAGAAATACATTTGCACTTTGTGAGAATCCAGACAGAAGAAACAAGTGAAGCTCTCAACAAAATAGCATTCATCTTCCTGTCAGACAAAGAGACAAGGTGAAAGGTGAGATTTTTTTTTTATCCAAGACAAAGTGCCTTCACGTATTGTTCAACACTTCCTGAACACACTACCACACACACACACCACTTATTTTCATCTGTAAGTTCCCACTAGACTTTGTTCTTCCATGCTCAAAGGCACGGAGGTTCTTTATCAGATGTAAGAAAGTGCTTTCTCTGCAGAGCTAGTACTGCTGTGGTGTTAAAACAAACTCAGCAGTACTTAGTATCTCCCACTACACTCGTACCATGCAGGAGCCTGAAGCTGAGACCAACATCATTTATTTTTCCTCTACATACACAGCATGGAGCTGGATGTAATAAAACCATGTTCAACATATGTTGTCATAGCCTTGGGGAGAGAAGACCGGCAAACAAAAACAAAACAAAGAACCCTTTCTTTCAGCGTTAATTGGGAGAACAGTGCAAGGTAAATGGTTTTATGTCTAAAGACTGCATATTCCCAAAAGGCATTGATCTCCTCTGTGCCTGGAGGAAGCAACCATAACATGGATGGGAAGAGAGAAGAGTCAAATTTGACAGGTGGGTTGCAGGGTTGTCTCTGAGCGTGACACTTAGTTTTCTGCATGGCTGAGGGACAATGATGAACCGCAGATTAGGATGAATGAGACGGTGCTGAGGAATCTGTCTGCAACGCTTCAAAGGCCGACGCTCTGTCAAGGTTGTTGAACACACATTCCTATTTTTACCGCCGGAAAGGCAATCCATATCTCCTACACGGGTGTAATTACGCTGCACTTAGTCATGCAAAATAAAAGCCATTGAAATTATTATTGCGTTAAATTGGATGGACAAAACCAAAACCAAAATGGCTTTGTTTTTAGAAAGCATGGGCTGCACACATCATGTTTTGTGTCGTGGCACTGTTCCCCACATCTGGCTGCAGTCTGAGAAGCACAGCAGAGGTACAAAAGAGTTGAATTCATTACCGGCTGCAGACTGAGCACATGAAGAGCGTTGAGCCTACAAAGCAGCACAGGCAACCCTTTTAAATCATGTAAAGACAGAAAGAAGCAGCACCTTTGAAGATTATGTCAAAGAAAAATGTACATTTAGAGCGAAAAACCGGAATACAAACTACACCAAAGAACACCTCAAAGGCATTGAATCAATTGGCGCATAACTGGGTAATTTGACAGACTTGTATCCAACATGTTCACTTTGGTTTGAAACAGCGGGGGTGAAGGACACTACACTGAACAGGACCTTCCTCTACAGGGGAGTAGAACCGCTTGCAGCTCATTTGGTACCTCTCAAAACAGGAACCAAATGTTTAAGCACATGACAAGGAAACCTAAAGATGCTTCTTCAGACAGCTCCACTGGATTTACGGCTGGCACCTTATTCAAGATGTGGCAAAGCAGAGAAAATTCACCATTTGGTTTAGGACCTGTGGTTTCTTGAACCCAATAACACCGTGTTACTCTAAGCTCAAGCTAAACATGTTTAATAAGGTGCGAGTCCTACTGGGAAATCTTGGGTAGTGACGCAGTTGCTCACCATGGTAGCCACTGGATGTAAAGCTCTAGAGAGTGTCTTAGTAATGACAACATATGGAAAACTAGGGCTGGTGATTTAAAGGGGACCTGTCATGCAAAATGCACTTTGTGATGTCTTTTATACATAAATATGTGTCCCCGGTGCGTCGGGGAACTCACGCAGCGTCAGAAAATAAAACCCTCTCTCTTTTCCTCCGTAATCTTTTAAAAACAGGGGTACAACGAGCGGATACAGATTTGCTGCCGATATGACGTCAAATCGGCGGCGGACCCACAGAAAGTTGCTATCAGAAACAATGCCTGACGTGTTTTGGACGTAATCTCGTCTTTGTTTACATTAGCAAGCCTCGCTAACACTCAGAGCTAACCTGTACTGGAGAGCACATGTGTTCAAAAAGCAGGAAATAAAAAAAGGAACTCACCTTGTGATAAACCCTCAAGAGAAAAAGCATTTGAGCTCCATACTGTTTCAGAAATAATCTTTGATGTGGTTTAGAACAGGATGGCATATATCACAGCAGAATGTAACTTTATCTCCGGTAGAATTCTGATCAGGCATTAGCTCCGCCTCCTTTTTTTTTTTTCAAGCTAAGGGCGTTTCTCTAACAGGGCTGCAAAAGAGGGGTTTGTGCAGTATGAGGCATGGCTACAATGGGTGAACTGTTTGGTATTTTAAGCAAAAAACTTCACAGACATGTTTTGTATAGGTATGGCCCTACAATATATTTTTCCAATATAGCATAGCATATAGCATTTTCACTGCAGCTACATTCAACTCACTCTTTTTTTGTTTTCTATGAACTAAATGCTTCTAATTGTACTTTTTCTAGGTACTACTTTGTTGAGGTTCCAAGATAGCCAAGACGATACTAGAATGCTGAGTTACAATACTGCCTACTGATTGGTCAGAGAGAGGATAAGAAATTGCGCAACATGGGACATCCTGACTCTGCTAAGCTACCATCAATAGCGGCCGCAAGCTTTAATTCACTTTACTTGTAAAAATGGCAGCCAGTAAAACTACTTTCTACACTATGTTCGCTCCACCGTGCAATTGATAAAGTGCAGATGTTCTGTTTGGCTGCCAATGAAAGGATTTCCACAGATTTAGGTTGAAGGTGATGCAGTTTCATTCCTACCTACAGTGAGGTGGTACTATTCGATGTGGAAACCAAAATAGAAAAGAGGATTTGAGTTGAAGCTAGACGAGCCATGCAGTCACAGTGGCAAGAAGAAGAAGAAGAAGAAGAAGAAGAAGAAGAAATAATCCACCGAGGGGGAAATTCAGTTTTCCACTCTGTTTTTTGCAGACATGCTTCTTATATAGGTACATACAAATACACACAGTCATGTGCGTATGTATCAGTATGGGCAGATGCTGAGTGTTTATTACATTGGATTTCCAGCACACCCACCACATTTGGACTGACTTACCTTGAATACTCTGTCTGTCTGGTGCATGTGGAGGAATGTGTCGATATGCTAGTAAATCAATGACTAAATCAATAGTTTTAAGTATTTGCTGGATCATTACCCATCATTAAAAAAAGGTAATCTTCAAGGAAAACTTGGGATTCTTCGGCATGCTTTTTCACTTTCTAAGCGTTGACTTTTACCCATGTATGTTTTTTGTTTTCTAGTTCCTCCTTCCACTCCCTCTATGACTCATTCAGTAGTACATTAAAAGTGAGTTAGCCAGAGTAACAGACAGGTTTAACTTCCCCTCATGAGTTTCACACAAGCAGCCCCTCCAACCACTTTCATCTACACAGCCAAGCAGGGAGATTTCAAAACCCTCCTTGCAGAGAGAGTGTTCAGTCATGCAAGATGACATTTTTATAGCTATGCATAATGCCACAGTGAGAGAGTGACTTCTTCACTGCCAGGAGAGCCGCTGAACGACATTTGAAGTGACAGGGCAAGGGATTTGTTTCAACGCAAGGTATCAACAACACCCATCTAATCCTGTAGATGCAGGCCTTAATTCAATGCAACAAAGCAGACATGTAGGTAACATCTGTATTATTCTGAATTTAAAACTGACAGTAATAAAGAGATGAGTGACGTAATGCTTACAGGAGGGCTCTGTTGTCGGGATTACACGTCACACGTTTTGATGTTTAGTGCTGCAACCCAAATTTGTTTTCTTTTTTAAATGATATATGCCATGGCTGACTCAAAAGCTTTGACAATAGTATACAACATCCAAATCAGGTTTGGAAAGCTCATTACATTAAAAAAAAAAAAGTAATTGCATCGAACATAAAATCATGGGCATCAACATCGATTTATTTAGTTTACTTCAGATAGAAAGCGTTGTTTGTTTGGTGCAAGTTCAAAGCTCTACCAGATACTGAAACTGAGCACAGGATATCTAAAGACCGACAGAAGATCTTGTCACATTCAATTCCCTTACCTTCTTAATTCTGGCATCTGACCTCTTATTTAACGTTACCAGCATTCACTTTGACACTTTGACCACCGGACAGTGATAGCAACTGAGATACAACTAGGCAAGCAAAATGTTGAAAAAGTGAAGCGCTTGGAATAATGAAAAAAATTGCAAAGATGAACCCCTAAAAAGTGCCAGATATGTGTAAGGAAAAATAGCGTAGGACAAATGTACTTATTGTGCACATAACAAGACACATGTATCAGCTTAGCTTTATAGGTTTGAGTCACCCCCTTGTCGAAGTTTAACAATTGTATCCCTAATATATATTTTTGTTTTTTTCAATCGATTATTGTATAAAATGTAAAAGTAGAGAAAAATTCCTTTCAAAATGCACCATATCCTAATGTGAATCCTTAAAATCATGGTTTTGTTTAATCAAAAGTCCAAAACCCAAAGATATTTAAATTAAAACAATACAAAAACAGCTAACTCTGCCATTTATTACTCTGCAACCAGCAACAGGTTTGTATTTTCGTGTAGATCAGGGTTTCTCAAACTTTTTCATACCAAGGACCAATAAAAAAACACTCATGGACCACCTAACTCCACAAATATAAAAAAACACATCGTTTTCTAGAACATATTACAAATCGCCTGAAAATGGTACAAACAAGTGGCAACATGTGTGATGGAGGTGTTGCGCTGGGCTATATCATGCAATCGAAGGTGAAACTTAAGCTCACTCCATTGCGGAGATATTCCCGCGAGAGTGCGGAAAACTTAAATGTATTTATTTATTTCAAATGTGAAATGTAACCAATATACTCACGGACCACTAGGGGGCGCTCACGGACCACCAGTGGTCCGCGGACCACACTTTGAGAAGCACTGGAGATTAACTGTTTGTCATTTCACTGATTGATTACTCAACTAAAGCGGTTTGCCTCAAATCCTCATCTGCAACCCCAACACACACAGCTTCCGGTAAATGTAATGTGTCTGTGGGGGCAGATGGAGCATTCCCTATTCTTTCTATTTTTGGCCACAGGAAGAAGTGTGATGTGTCAAGAGGAAATGATATGATTAGGAAAAACAGGGATGTTTGTCTATTGAGCATGCTGCACAGGAAATCTGTTACAGATGAACAGCAAAGGGCAAATATACACACCGTCTGATGTCATCCCTCATTCTACCAAGGCTTGCACGAGTGTTAGAAAACTACACCCTGTTTTTCAGATTCCTCTGGCTTTTATACCTACAATTAAACAACCATTAATCAAATAGAAGTACGTTTTTTTGAGGCTTTGCCCAGAGATGCTTACTGTGTTTCCACTAATCGCAGCAGTCGCTCTTGAACGCTTTCCAATCCCGGTTGTGTGTTGTGGGGTTTTTTACGGCCACCGGTGACCCCTTCCACCCCATCTCTCTTATCAGTGCTGAGCACACATGGAGGAGTGTGGCTTCGGGGAGGACGTAAAAGGTCCTTTCTCATTGCAACGCCTTGATGGCTTTTATCTCCACTGTTCCGCACCTCGAGTCTGGCTTTGAAGCTGAATACATATTATTAGTGGAGCGGGGTATCTGCACACAACGTCGACTTGTGGCTATTATGGCATAGCTGGCGTTCAGCCCGGGAGGAAACGTTAAGGGATGTGTGAGGCTGAAATTAGAAAGCTGGAAGACATAATACAAATGCTCACATCCTTGAACAGAAATAGCAACCCTGCCTTTTGTCTTCTTTTGAAAGGCGACAAAGGATGGTGACTTAATAAGATCATCTGCCAGGGTGCAGCTTCTCTTAAAGCGTCCAGAGAGGAAGATCACACCTGACAAGCGTTGCACTCCCACATAGATTGTTTTGGCAGACTTTGACAGTCAACAGGATGGGTTTCCATTTTCTGTCATATCCACTAATATCTTACCACAGTTTCAGCGCAATTAATAAAACAGGCCACCCAAAAACGTATGTGCTTATTTGTATTCCCTATTAATTGCAGCTTAAGTCTGTCAAGGTGACCTTTACCCCCTTAAAGTAAGGCTGTAAGGGCAATAAGAAGAAAATCACGATATTTTTGGACCAAATGCCGTGCAATCATAACGATATCGTAGGGTTGACCTTTGGTGATTTCACAAATATAAAATAATTTAATAAATATGCAATATGGATAGAATGACTAAGCGGGTAAAGGCAAAGTGATACATTAAGAAAATTACAACATTTGACTGTCAATCAGGCTTTAAAACAAGAAGAGACAAGGCTTCTAGATATCCCAAATCCTCTTTTCACAATATCTATGTTATATCGATACAGTGCCCAACCCTACTTTGAAGCCTCAAAGGGTTGAATGTAAATACTTTTAAAAAACAAGGGTCAAATGATCCAAATATAGAGGTCATGTTATAATTCATCATTCTTCTGTGCTATTATCTCCTCTAAACACTGCCAATATGTCCACCTAATCACATTAGTCATGCTCTCTACTCACATTTCAGCCAGACATTAGATTGCAACAAAGTGACTCACAGTGGAATAAATGAGCAAACATCATGGGACATAAAAGGCAGCCAAGCACCGTTTATGCTCATGTTGAAAGTGTCCCTTTGACAGACCAGGCTTATTGTGAAGCCAGCAGCGTCCTTGAGCACAATGTAGGCTGCCTCAAAGCATGATTTAACGCTGACTCTTAACTTCCTAACGACAGGAAAATATGAGATTCAGCAAAAACCGAGCAGTTTGTGTGTGTTTGTGTTTTGTGTGTGCATAAATGGGATCAGGCGTTCAGAAATCGACAGAGGAGACAGAAACAAACTCACCTCTTTGCATTCATGCCTCTATTGATCGCTTTCCTCTCTTTGCGTCCCTGGAGAGGCTCTTCCACTGGGGATTTCTTTGCAAACTTCTCTGCAACATTGCGTCCAAAGTCAGAGTGCGATCGCCTTGAAGAGTTGCTTTCCTCCTCCTTTTTCTTCTCCTCTTGCTCTGCAACTTCTCTCAACAGCGGATCGTCCGCGGCTTTGCCCCCCAAAAAGTACAAAAGTAGGAAAACTCCGAAACACACGGCGATCACAACTACTTTGCAGTGGATCCGCATGGTGAGAGCGACTTGTTGCGGCTGGTTGATGCAGACGGAGCTCCGCTCATGTCTGCGGGTGAGGGAGAGCAGCCCGAGTTGACATTTTGTTACCGCTCCCCGCTCGCATTTTCCTGCAGATGATGATGGAGAGCGGAGAGGAGCTTCTGCAAAACGTCCATGGAGGATTAGGCATTGGAGGCGGGGCGATTGAGCCATTACCGTAAAGATGGTAGCACTGCCGCACGTGCAATCACCATGGAGGAGTTGAATGGTCAATGCCACATACAGAAAAATATACGAAGGGCTGGCCTGGGCCACTTATACCACACACTTATAAGTTAAGTTATAAGTTAGCAAAATGTAGGTAAATTAGGCTTGATACATGAATATGCTTTAAGAAAAAAACAGCCTACATCACAGCTCTCTATAGGGTTTCATTTATCTTGTTGGCAACTCATTCCTTAAAACAGGAGCATCAGAGGGATTATAATAAAGGGAAATATGAAGGGTATTTTTCAAGTTTGTTATGTAAATAAGTTATTGGACTTTTTTGTAGCAACTAAGATTTGTTAGAAAATGTTATCAACATGAATTGACTGAATTTATTTTTAAAAGTGGGATTATTAGTACATGAATACTACTGTGTAATATATTTGTACATATATATTTAAGAAGTACAATATAGGAAAAGCACAAGTTTCATTTGTGGGCCATATTTCATTATACTTTTTTAATTTGCTGAGGGCCGATTCAAAACACCCCCGGTTTATGATGTTCTTAATGTACTATTTATCTTCTTGTTTTATCTTTGGTACAGTAAAAACAACGTACATTGTGTTGTCATATTGATATAGTGTCTCTCTAAGTATTGAAACACATTTGTTCGTGCAGATATGTTAACATCTTAAAAATACTAGTGATTTGTTGACCTTAATTATTGCCAGACAGCATTGATTGACACTATAATTATGCATTTGCTATTTGTTTTTCGACCCACAGTTATGATTATGTAATTAACCACAGGCATGCAAACTATAAAAGACACAAAAGCAAAATTAGCAAATACATAATGTGTGGTTAGATGATTGGCCCCTTGCATGGGCGTCACTTTGTTAGAAAAATTGGTGGGGACACTTTCTCCAGATTTAACATCAGCATAGCAGAAGACAGAAGATGTCTCTCCCCTGGGTGTTGAACATGGAGCACCTGCATGAAAAACCAATGCATAGACCTCTGGACCAAAGCCATTGTGTTTTAAATGACATTGTGTTTTTAATGACATCCACTTAAACACAGACAGTGGC
Source organism: Gymnodraco acuticeps (assembly GCF_902827175.1). Lineage (NCBI taxonomy): Eukaryota > Metazoa > Chordata > Actinopteri > Perciformes > Bathydraconidae > Gymnodraco > Gymnodraco acuticeps. The sequence goes on along the minus strand of NW_022992161.1, from coordinate 81,165 downwards.
AGAACTTCAGTGTTAGTATTATTAGATCTCAGTGCTGCGTTTGACACTGTTGACCACAGCATATTACTAGACCGACTGGAAAACTGGGTGGGACTTTCGGAAACAGTTCTAAATTGGTTTGAATCCTACTTAAAGGATAGAAACAACTTTGTTTCTATAGGTAAATACACATCTGAGTTGACAAATATGACATGTGGGGTACCTCAAGGCTCCATCTTGGGGCCTCTTCTCTTTAACATCTACATGCTACCACTGGCTCAGATAATGAAAAACAACAAAATAAGTTACCATAGCTATGCAGATGACACACAAATTTACGTAACAATTTCACCAGGAGACAATGCTCCAATTCAAACACTGAGTAAGTGCATTGAACAAATCAATGACTGGATGTGTCAGAACTTTCTCCAATTAAACAAAGACAAAACTGAGGTAATGGTTTTTTGAGCCAAGGCAGAACGTATAAAAGTTAGCGCTGAGCTTCAGTCTGCAATGTTCAAAACAACAGATACAGCCAGAAATCTAGGTGTAGTCATGGACTCTGACCTGAGTTTCAACAGTCACATTAAAACAGTTACTAAATCAGCCTACTATCACATAAAGAATATATCTAGGATTAAAAGACTAATGTCACAGCAGGATTTGGAAAAACTTGTCCATGCTTTTATCTTCAGTAGACTCGACTACTGTAATGGTGTCTTCACGGGTCTCACTAAAAAATCTATTAGGAAGCTGCAGCTGATTCAGAACGCCGCTGCTCGAGTCCTCACTAACACTAAGAAAGTGGATCACATCACTCCAGTTCTGAAGTCTTTACACTGGCTTCCTGTGTGTCAAAGAATAGATTTCAAAATACTGCTGCTGGTTTATAAAGCACTGAATGGTTTAGGCCCAAAATACATTTCTGACCTCCTGCTAAATTATGAACCATCCAGATCTCTCAGGTCTTCAGGGACTGGTCAGCTTTCTGTCCCCAGAGTCAGAACTAAACATGGAGAAGCAGCGTTCAGTTATTATGCTCCAAATATCTGGAACAAACTCCTAGAAACCTGCAGGTCCGCTGCAACTCTGACTACTTTTAAATCCAGGCTGAAGACTTTTATTTTTGTCGCTGCTTTTAATTGAACTATTCATATCTTAGACTGCACTGTAACTTTTATCCATGTACTTTTTCTTTTAATGTTTAATTGAACTATTCATATCTTAGACTGCACTGTAACTTTTATCCATGTATTTTTTCTTTTAATGTTTATTTTATTAGCTTTTCTTTTTAATGACTGATTTTAAATGCCATTTTCTTAATGTCTTTCATTTTTTGTAAAGCACTTTGAATTTGCCTTGCCTTGCCTTGCCTTGCCTTGCCTTGCCTTGCCTTGCCTTGCCTTGCCTTGCCTTGCCTTGCCTTGCCTTGCCTTGCCTTGCCTTGCCTTGCCTGCCTTGCCTTGCCTTGCCTTGCCTTGCCTTGCCTTGCCTTGCCTTGCCTTGCCTTGCCTTGCCTGCCTTGCCTTGCCTTGCCTTGCCTTGCCTTGCCTTGCCTTGCCTTGCCTTGCCTTGCCTTGCCTTGCTTGCCTTGCCTTGCCTTGCCTTGCCTTGCCTTGCCTTGCCTTGCCTTGCCTTGCCTTGCCTTGCCTTGCCTTGCCTTGCTGCCTTGCCTTGCCTTGCCTTGCCTTGCCTTGCCTTGCCTTGCCTTGCTTGCCTTGCCTTGCCTTGCCTTGCCTTGCCTTGCCTTGCCTTGCCTTGCCTTGCCTTGCCTTGCCTTGCCTTGCCTTGCCTTGCCTTGCCTTGCCTTGCCTTGCCTTGCCTTGCCTGCCTTGCCTTGCCTTGCCTTGCCTTGCCTTGCCTTGCCTTGCCTTGCCTTGCCTTGCCTTGCCTTGCCTTGCCTTGCCTTGCCTTGCCTTGCCTTGCCTTGCCTTGCCTTGCCTTGCCTTGCCTTGCCTTGCCTTGCCTTGCCTTGCCTTGCCTTGCATTGCCTTGCCTTGCCTTGCCTTGCCTTGCCTTGCCTGCCTTGCCTTGCCTTGCCTTGCCTTGCCTTGCCTTGCCTTAAATATCATGAACTCCCAACTATAGATTTTGCTGTGTGATTTTGAGTGACTTTGAAGCTTTATGCACACAACGAGCAGCCAGATATTGAAGACAGAACATGGCATAAGTAACAAATACATACAGGAATAAATGCAGCAATAAATATGTTAGAATAGAGGGTTTGCTTTAATGGAAAAAAAACCTGAAGTTTGGTTAAGTTATAAAAATACTGGGGCTTAATTGTATTGTTTCTAAAGGGCATATTAAAGAAACCTAACCCTGATGCCCTGGTAGCCTTGAGTTCTTCTGAACAGATGTAAAACATTTGACTGTCACTATCTGGAACAAACTCCCAGAAACCTGCAGGTCCGCTGCAACTCTGACTACTTTTAAATCCAGGCTGAAGACTTTTCTTTTTGTCGCTGCTTTTAATTGAACTATTCATATCTTAGACTGCACTGTAACTTTTATCCATGTACTTTTTTCTTTTAATGTTTAATTGACAGCACTGTAACTTTTATCCATGTATTTTTTCTTTTAATGTTTATTTTATTAGCTTTTCTTTTAATGACTGATTTTAAATGCCATTTTCTTAATCTCTTTCATTTTTTGTAAAGCACTTTGAATTGCCTTGTGTTGAAAAGTGCTATATAAATAAACTTGCCTTGCCTTGCCTTGCCTTCCTGTGATGAGTTTCAACAAATGTTTTTACAATATCTCCTCTGTCAAGTCCTTTTATAACCCTAACCAATAATATAAGTAGAAGCCCAGCCGTTAAAATTATACCGTAACATGTCAAGGATGCTTTGGCTCAAAGGGTAAGTGGGTTTCTAAGAGTCAGAAGGTTGGTGGTTTGATTCCCAGCAGGGGAAAGTGCATTTTGGAGAGACATGTTTTAAACAAATGTACAGATTTAGTTTGCTTCTTTAGTTCGCAGTTAAGATGTTATAACGAAGTAAATGGATGCCATATCTTATAGAACTACACTGTAAAATGTTTGGCTGTAAAATTACAGTAAATTACTGGCTACTAGTTGCATGTATTTCACAGTAATTGACTGTAAATATTTCACAGTAATTGACTGTAAATATTTCACAGTAATTTACTGTATATATTTTACAGTTAATTAGAATAAAAGTACAACTAAATACTGTGACTTTACAGTTGCCATGCTCATGGAATTACTGTGATATAGCAGTACATAGCTGTGGTATTATGGTACCTTGCTGTACATAAATTACAGTAATTACCTGTATGTTCACACTATTACTGTAGAAGTAATGCAACACAGTAGCCAGTAATTTACTGTAAATATACAAATCTAAATAATACGATAATATATTGTAAATTTGACTGGGATTGTACCATAACTACACAATTCAATCAGCTCAATCAACAAAGAAAAACTAAGAAAATGCCCATTTTAACTTTGTATTACTCCATTGAAGTGCAAAGTACATTTCACAGTGTCTTGGAAATTTTGTTACGGCCCCAACCTCTACTCCGCGGTAGTGGCTTGTGCTGAGACCCGCAACATGAAAGAATACACGCAATAACCGGTACTTGGTAACGAGCATTTATTGATAATCAGCCGTTTGCTCACACAAGCGAAACGGGAAACAAAAAGAGGACTGGCCAAAAGGAACAAACAGAAGGAGGGAACCTGAGCCAGCCACACCACAGGCCGTAGGAACCAAAAATCAAATATAAACCCTATGGGAAACAAAATAAAGCCGCGAAAACTGGACTACCAGGTCCTCCAGGCTAAACATAAACACATCTGCAAAAATATGGCCTACAGCTCAGAATGGCACAGAGGTATTCTAAGGACAGTGTCTCCGGCGTTAGGATAGGCGAGACATCCTTCTCCTCCAGCTTCTCTTTATATATACACACGGCTGAGTGGAATTTGGAACACCTGGGCAGAGGCGGAGCCAGGGGCAGACCAGGTGCACCTGGGCAGAGGCGGAGCCAGGGAGACAGAAAACAAGGAGGGAGCACTTAACACACGTCTACACAAACATCCACTCAAAGTCAAAAAAATTCTGAAGAATGTGTTGACATGGGGGTTTAAATTGCCATGCCTCTTTTTGGCTTTCGAGTCCGTCGCAGGATTAATGCCCAGGATGCACCTGAAAACACTAAGCCAAGACAACAATTTCAATTTTACATAGATGTATATGTTGCCTCATTTATTTTAAGGCACATGCAGTGGTGCCCCTTTCAATTTAAGTAAAACCTGCACCAAAGAAATAAATTAGTATTTAAAGCCAAGCAAGAGCGATAAAAGCAAGAAAATCCCTTAATTTGTTGTGTTATCACAGAGGATGGTCTGAATACAGTATTTTACTATGAAATAATACAGTAACATGTTGTGAAATCCTGGTAATCATTTATCCTGTTCATTCACAGTAATTAACTGTGCCTGTATTGATTTCACTGTGAAATTCTAAATTACAGTGTTGTATTGTGAACATTACAGGTAAAGACTGTAAAGTGGTAAAACAGTAATTTATTGTAAAATATTACAGCTAAATATTGTGAAATCATGGTAATATTTTACAGTGTAACGAGGCTGTGGTAATTGTGGTGTAAAAAATGGAAATGAAAAGTCAGTGAGAAAGCAACGGAGGCTTAAGTCCAGTTTATTCTAATTAAATGTTCAGGAGACCCTAGATGTGCTGATAGCCTTGGACGGTCACTCCCTGTGATGACAAATGTTCTTTAACAATATCTTGTTGTCCCCTTGTAACCCTAATTCTAACCCTAATATACGTAGAAACCGGTCCTGCAAAAGATGTGCTGAAACATCTCTGGGTGTTTGGCTCGATGGGTAAATGGAGTCTATGAGTCAGAAGGTTGGTAGTTCAAGACCCAGCATAGCAAAGCATGAGACATGATGTGATATGGAAAGCAAGATGATGTGATAATGTGAAAACTGGGGCTAAGAAGGACTCTTGCTTGGTACCAAAAAGTAACTCTCTGTTGGTACCACAAAGCCAGGCAGGTGTACAGCTGGGGAGATGGAGGGATGTGACAAAAACGTAATAAATAATAATAATTTAAAAAATATTTTACTAATACAAAAAAAGTGATACAAATAATAATTAAATACATTACTTTATTTAAAAAAAATCTGTCTGGCGATAACACATAATACAAAATAAAAAAGTTGCTTAAAGAATATTCACTAAAATTAAGCAAATGCAATAAAAACGATATTATTAACGTAGTAAAACCACCAGGGGAAGTGTTAGGAGATGTGTGTAGTGATTTTCTTTTTTCTAACTATGCATTCTGGTTCAACATTCAAACAACACTGCCCATTGTTTACATTTTCTTGACCTCCAAGATTCAACATCCAAGTTCTTTATTATCATAGCACAATAATTACAAAGAAAAAGCCTAAAACTCATGATGGTTTTGTCCACCTCCTCGAGTAACTTAACACCATGGACCTCAGATTTGGGACAGATAAGTGCCACAAAAAGCTTTTTTTCAGAACTGTTTTTACTGCCAGTTTGCACTTCACATTACGGTAAAACATGGGTGCTGCATCCATGAGCTGCCAGTGAAGCTTGTTAGGATAACTCTGTATTTCTCTGGTGAGTGTTTACTCTTTTATAGGCTATCTTTATATGTCCCGTGTTTTAGTGACAGTCTTTGAGGTGATTCATACAGTCCATTCCCACTGCAGGCATTGGCATAAAAGCAGTGTTAGGTAGTGGTTGCATCTGTCAGCTAGCAATGCTGCTGTGCTATGTTAGCCGAAACACGAGGAGACGAATCATGTGTTTACAGTATGAAAACGAAACTACCTTTAGAAACCTATGCAGTCAGGGTTACATAAAGATTTTCGGAAGATATTGCTAACTTAAAGACAAGCACTTAATCGCCTTTGATTGTTAAAGTCTAATGTTGAATTCGGCATGCATGTTGGGCAATAAAAACTATATTTTACACAACATTTTGACATTGGCGACTTTTCATGCATGTGACGTCCCTAACTTTCTTCTCTGAAATGACGTCAGCGCCATAGGATTTCATCTTGTAAATTAACCATTAATGTTAGCATATACCTTTTTAAAACATGTTTCCAGGTAGATTTGAGTCATGCCGAATATAAATATAGACCATAATACATATTACAAAGGGTTTAATGTTGTTTTGAAAGATACACAAGATTGTCAACAAGCAAGGTTTATTAAAAAGTGTAGTTTTTTTAATGCACTTTGGGATGCCATCTTTATTAACAAGAGATGAGGGACATTTTACATTCTGATTTGGTTTATCTTATTCTATTTTAGATGTTTATAGAATCCTGCATTTACCAGGTCACTTTTATAACATTTAGCTTATTGTATTTCATTTGACATGTAGTTCACTTCTTCTGCATGACTTGCACATTGCAACAACATCGTGCACTATTTTATTTCTACTCTGTTTCTTCTTGCAACATATTTATAGTTTTATGTCTTATATATATATATGTTGCATCGTTTAAGGAGCATGGGAGTTAAGATTCTCATTGCCATAATCACACTGTAGCTACTCTGCATATGACAATACAACCTTTGAATCTTGAACATTTTATAAGCTAAAAAAAGTCATAGTAAAGACACTTTTAGGAAGTAGGAAACAAGCTATGTTTACAGTTCTCTCTCTATCAGTGTGGCACACGTGGGCTGCTGCTTGTGGAGACATGATCAACTACAACAACATGTAACAGAGTCAACCACAAGGTGGCATGCTAAAGTCAGCTGCTGTGCAATGCAATCCTATACATTGTAACTGGACATTGAGATTGTTTTCCTGTCATTGTTTCTACAGGTCTGTGTTACACCAGCAATCACAATGATAACTCCTGCGTTTGACTTGAGCCAAGATCCAGAGTACCTGATCCTCTGCATCCGAGTTCCCTACACCAGAACGTCAGAGTTTGACTTGTTCATTGATGGCACAGATTTCAAGTTCTACGCCAAGCCCTACTTTCTCAGGTGAGATCCAACACAGATAAACTGATATATACCTGTGTATTTCTGTTGAAAAGGAGCCTAGTTTGGATGAGGGTTTATAAAAGCAGGTCATTTAGCTTCATTTTGGAGTCACCATGTATCTGAGATTCGAAATTTGCAAACATGGATAATGAGCGATCACACTGACAAGTCAACATAGTACTATTGTATCTACATATACAATCAAATCACTCAATGTAATAGTACAGCCAGTAAAAAGCACCAACATTGTTTTACAAAACGTGTGAACTGGAGTATAATAACATCTTTATTATACATAAATAAATCCAATAAATAATAACACTTTCTTATAAAAATGTGTCAAGGAAATCCAAATGATTCCTTATTGGGACTATATGTCAGAATATTTTTAGATTATGGTGTTTTTAGCTCAAAATGTTTTTGACAATAATACTTTGGGTTTCTTGACTGTCAGAAAACATTTCAGCATAATTTTAAAAAACTATTTGTGAAACTTTATTAATACACAAACTTTCAAAACTTGTATTGCTTAAAAGGTATTTAGAGTAGCCTAAAATAAGGGTATGAGAAAGCTATTTTGCAAGTTCCCATAAATTCAATTAAATTCAATGTTTTATTCTTAATTTTTGGAGGTCTTGGTAAGTTGGTATGAACTGAACACGTCATTGGTCTGAATATCAATAGGCAGGATAGAACAAATGGTGTGTATGTCGTTGTTATTAGTGATCTGTAACCATGTGATTTTCTTTCAGATTATCTCTTCCTGGGCAAGTCGTGGAGGATGGGAGAGAAAAGGCCAAATTTGACATTGATAAAGGTAAGTCACATTATAAAATGATGCAATGGTGAACAGGTGTGTCTTGTCATCTCAGTTGTATGGGGATGTTACATAACAAATTGCATTGAGAGCTGTTACATTAAGCAAAGAAATGAAGCATACATGCAAGTTACTGGGATCCATATTCATTTCCTACACTCGACCTATCTCTTTCCTATTTAAGGAAATATCATTCAATTAGTTTCTGTAAAGTTTAAAACTATCATATGATGACGGCAAGAGAAAACAATAATTAAAAGTTCTAATGTAGGATCTGACATTTTCTTATCCTTTTATTTATTGTGTGTTATGTTTCTAATTTCCAACAACTTTACACCTGAGGCCTGTACTACGAAGCCGGATTTTCGCTTAGCGAGCTAACTTCAGGGTCAATTCTGGGTTTCCGGTCCTACGACGCTGGTTCACTTCTTAGCGGGGTAGATCTCCATGGTAACTTATGCTGAACGGCTAGCCTGGGGCCTATACTACGAATCAAGATTTTCGTTTAGCAAGCTAACTTCTGGGGTTTCCGGTCCTACGACGCTGGTTCAATTTTTAGCGGGCTAGATAACTTATTCTGAACGGCTAGCCTGGATAGGTTCCAGGAAAGAGATCAACTGTGCAGAGTTCTTCTTCTTCTTTGCTTTAATGGCGAATCGCTTCCACTTGGAGCATATCGCCACTATACTGTTGATTTATTTAATGTATAAACTGCCCATATTGTTCATGTAGAACAGTGTTCACGTAAGCCTGCACATTGATTTTATTTTTCATTGAATGTAACCGTTTCAATAAGGATACATCTATTACAGGTTGAGGTAGAAACCGTGGTGGAACAGCTGATAACAACAGTGTGCAGAGTTTAAAGCAATCAAGTCATATTACAGGATAAAGGAAATACAGTTTAAACTGCCGTTGCAGTTCAAATCACCGCCTGTGTGAACGTGAACATTAATAGAATATCACCTCCCATCTTCAGAGCAATCTGACTATTATAACATTAGCGTTAAGAAAGCTTACTTAAATATCTGCCACAACATAAGTAACCGGATCAAAGTAACATTACCTACAGTCCGCGGCACTGTGAGTGCAGACGTCGATCCCATTATCATTCACATCATATCACATCATAATGTCATATATTTTCTTATCTGAGTCAGCTGAGCCGTATCTGGCCGAGCAACACTCACAGTGTCACATACTGTATGCAGAAGTATTATTTTAAGCAACACATGACGTCCATGTTGACGAAACACTCGAGACAAATGTAATTTAAAGTCAGATCGTGTTTTAGACGGGGCAGTGATATCATAAAGCTGTTAATGTACGCATTCAAACACTTTTTCTTTTGCCAGCTGTATTCACCTTGCAGGTGCAGCTCTGTGGCTTTGATCCTGGATAAAGGGTTTAAGTCATGGATGTTTAAAGTTTAACTTCTTCATATGTCTAATATTATAGTTGACTTTTCATTCAGGAAGTATGACGCTGCGCTGTCAGTATGCTTCTCCATGTTTGTGATTGGTCGAATGCTCCAAATACCACCCCTTTTATGTGAACGCGCACCTAACTAGATAGGACACGACTGGCTTGAGCGATCGAGTTGATAACCAGCGTCGTAGTACAGTTTAGCGAGAGCGCGTATGTTTTGGATTAAGTCAACCGGATAACTCAAAACATATCCAGGATATGTTGAACTAGATTCGTAGTACAGGCCCCTGGTCCGGAGCAGGTTAGGTTGCAGGCTAAGAGCTCAACTCAGTGAAAGCACTGCCTGCTCACCAATCAGAGCTCAGTGTGCGGAGTTTAAAGCGATCAAGTCATATTACAGGAGAAAGGAAATACAGAAAAACTGCCGTTGCAGGAAAGACGGCCGGCAAAAATCAACTGACTGTGGGTCCTTCTCAGGTCGATTAAATGGAATCCTTGCGTCCCTCACTTGCGTCGTTTCCCTGCGTCTAGTCCCTCCCACCAGGGAAGCATGGAGAGACGCAAGGAAACCACGAGAAGCAGGGAAATGAGTTTTAAGAGCAATGGGACGTCCTTTCCTCCGGAGCATCACGTGAAGCAACGTCCGTTTGTGATGACGCTGCACAGCTGATCGTCTGACAGCAGCTCTGTCCCGTTATTTCCACACACACCCCCACCTCTGTTAGTACACATTTACTGACACAAACATTTGTATCATCTGTTGTAGACCCAAATACATTAAATCAAATCCGAACTCATTCTCAAAAAAGATAAATGCCATTCATAAAATGTATAAACGAAAAAAGCGATCATGAAAATGTTTCCAAAAAATGAATAAAACATGTTTTGACCACTTTGTTCTTCAGATATATCACATATTTGTAACTAAATGAAACATGAATTAAAACAAAACACGGTATAAACTGAGGAGTGACTCTCGTGAGTTTCATGTATTTTCTTCACTCCGCTGGGAAACTGCTCTCATGTCAAGAAGCATCAGATCAGTGCATGCACTGCATCGTCCAATCAGTGAGTGATACACAGTAAGGGGGCGGGGTGAGTATCTGTGGATTTCATCGGAGGATGGTCTGGTGGTTCCTCGGTTATCGCTCCTCCATTATCGCTCCTCGATCCTCGGTCCTCCGGCAGAAATAAGTGCCATGGGACGGTACTCAAGATGGCGCAGGCAAATCAACTTCCGAGGAGCGAGGAAATGAAAATAATCGACCTGAGAAGGACCCTGTGTGAACGTGAACATGAATAGAATATCACCTCCCATCTTCAGAGCAATCTGACTAATATAACATTAGCGTTAAGAAAGCTTACTTAAATATCTGCCACAACATAAGTAACCGGATCAGAGTAACATTACGTACAGTCCGCGGCAGTGTGAGTGCAGACGTCGATGTGTCCCATTATCATTCATATCACATCATAATGTATCATATATCTCCTTATCTGAGTCAGCTTCTTGAGCCGTATCTGGCGGTAATTATAATTCAGATCTACTCGTGCCTTAGACGGCAGTGATATCATAAACCTGTTAATGTACGCATTCAAACACTTTTTCTTTTGCCAGCTGTATTCACCTTGCAGATGCAGCTATGTGGCTTTGATCCTGGATAAAGGGTTTGAGTCATGGATGTTTAAAGTTGAACTTCTTCATATGTCTAATATTATAGTTTACTTTTCATTCAGGAAGTGTGACACTGCGCTGTCAGTACGCTTCTCCATGTTTGTGATTGGTCAAATGTTGCTAACCCCACCCCTTTCATGTGAACGCGCATTCAGCCGGACAGAGAAACCTTGGCTTGAGTTACCGAGTTGATAACCAGCGTGGTAGGACCGCTTAGCGAGAGCGCGTTGTTTTGGATTAGGTAAACCGGGTAACTCAAACATATCCAGAGTCTGTTGAACTGGATTCGTAGTACAGGCCTCTGTTTCCTCCAGTGTTACTTGCTTTGCTTTTAGGGAAAACTGTTTTATTTGTATCTTCTTCTACCGCGGGGTCTTAAAAAGTATTACAAGTTGATAAATCAATTTAGCGAAAATTAAGGCTATTAAAAATTATTAAACCGCATTTTCCAAGGTATTACATTTTGTAGCTTGTTTCCAATAAGTATATAAATGGTCCAAAGAGGTTGTATTCTACAGTGTGCCTGAATGTAATCATTGCGTAGGTGTGTAGTGTGATTCTGTGTAGTTTATTGATGGCATCCCGTTGGATTTGACGTCATCTGAACAGGACATCGCACGCTCACTGCTTGATAGCGCGCGAAGGTCCGTTTACGCCGGTTGCTAAGCAACATCGTTATGGGGAAATGCAAGTCTGCGTCCAAATGGTTGGAAGATAAGGAGGAAGGACAATCAATACTGTATATAGTCAATGTGAGGTAGAGTGTCGCCAAGGTAACCGGTTAAAACTCCAAGTGGCGATGAGGTCTTAAAATGTATGGAAAGGGTCTTAAAAAAGGTCTTCAAAGGAATTACATGTGACTTCAGGATTCCTGCATATACCCTGGTTCTATAAGTTTTTTTAAAAATCTCAAAAATTGAAGGTTCTTTTTCCAGTCAAGTTTAAGATCAACATGGATTTTAAAACAGATAATCTTTTACCAGAAGTACCTGCGGGTTCTAGAAATAAGCCCAAGACCATTAAGAGCTTTAAAAACAATTAAAAGTGTTAAAATCAATATTGAAGCTCACAGGTAGCCAATGCATAGACTTCAAAATCGAGCTGATGACTGCTCTCTTTCTGGTTCTTGTTCAAACTGGCAGTATTACTTTAAGGACACCAGAAAGTAGAGCCTTATAATAATCAATGAAATCATGTATTAATGTCTCTGGCTTTTGAGAGAAACGGGCAGACTAAATAGTCTTGTTACACCGCTAATACATACTTGGTAACATTTCTAACATAATCCTTGCATTTGGAAACCTTAGATATAATGCTCCTTTATATAAAGACAGATTTGAATGATACTGTTGACCGCTCCCACATGAACAAAAGCTCTAACTGAAACATGGCTTTAGCTGCAGACAGGAATTCATCCCCGGGGAGTCTTTAGTTTGATCTTCAGTCAATCAGCCGGGGAGAATGAACCCACTCATCATGTCATCATCACATTTAAAGCACCACAGTAATGTCACAGTGATTAAAGCCTGCAGACTGCCTCTAACCACTCTCCACAGTGACACGGAGCACTCTTATATTCCTTTAAATATAACAACGATCAAATGAAATGCTGTCTGTACGCTGCCGCCTGTCACTGTTCTGTCTTTTCTCTCGAACATAATCAGCCCTAATGAAGTTGTCTTTATGGGGACATCCGCCTTATGGACTCTGACACCTCGTCGGCCGTCTGTCAGCACGGCCTCTGTGTGTCTAACTAAGCCCGGAACATCTGCTAATAAAGCTGCGCTAATGAGCGTCCTTGTTTAGACTTATAATGAGCAATCATTAAGATCCCCTCTCCGTTCTGCAAGGCCCGCAACTCCAGCAATTAGTGGGCTCCCATCGTAAAGCACATCTAAGCTCTAACACTTGGGTGCATTGAATTTTTACGAGGTCTTTAGGCGGCCCTCAGAATTTCTCTGTGGTGCAGCCAAATCAGTCTAAATCATCCAGCCTGCTACATTTGTAATAGTGAAGACGCTACTTGATTTTGAAGTGTTGCACAGGTGGTCAGGCTGCGGGTATCGAGATGCTGTCCTTCAAATTAGAATGAATGGCTTTACAAAGCGAGATCAATCACACTTTTGTGTACAAATCAGTAGTCTTTGATGACTGACTTCCTTGTGTGTTGTGTTTCTCTTGTCACACATGTTGGGAGTCACCATGTCATTGTCACTGCATATTGGATGTCAGTTCGTTAAGAACACTTACTCATTTATTTCTCAACTTAGTATACATCAGTGGCGAAACGTGTCTATCACAACTGGACCTTCTGTAGACACACACACCCCCCGCCCCTCCCTCCCCCTCCGCGGCATTATAATGTCCGTCTTTTCACTGAATTGTCGTCTTGAAAAGGGTACTCACAACAATTCCGCAACAACTTCATCTTCACCTGTTGCACTTGTCATTTCAACGTTAAAAACAATAAAACGGCATGAATTGCTTCGTGGCATTCATCTAGATCCTCTGTCTCGAGCCAGTTAACTAGCGGGCCTTCTAGAGTACCCTGAAACCGAGGGGAACTCTGAAAGAATACGCCCATTGGCTACAAATCAATATGTGATTGGTTGATCAAACTGTCAGTCCAAACGTACGCTCTCATTCAGTGCAACGGCCAGGGCATTCGATCAAGGATGTAGAATACCTTGGTGAAGGATATTCTACCCAGAGACCCAGAACAAGATCTGATTGGTTGCTTTCTTTTCTAACACAAAACCAATGAAATGCGTAGAGCGTGGTCCGAGAAGGACAAACAAATCAACGTAACACTGTAATATTACAGATCAACAACACAGATACGATTCTCATTTATTCATTTTATATACATTTTATTTATATAATTAAATGGATTTTTCGTTTGTTCCAGGGTATTCTCTGAATACCTTGAAGGCCCTGACGGTTTGCCACTGATATACATAATGGTTACATATGGTTATAATTAAAGGATAACCATACCTACAAAGTAATCATGTGGATATGAGTTACCTTGATTTCTTCAAGAGGAAACTTTCTTCCACAAGGCATCCAAAACCTGGGAAATCTGAATGAGTAGGGGTCAGATTTACCAAAAGCAACACTCTATCAAAACATCCATTTACTGACTTTACTGACATTATAATACAAGTCTCATATATCCAGTTGTTTGCTCACTACTTCCAAAACGCATGCATTTTCAGAAAAAACACAACTATTTATTCATTTAATTAAAACAGTACTCGTGAACGGTACAGTAGTGCACTTGCGCAAGTGTTAGATTGTTAGTTTATCATGCAAACATGTGACACAATGCTTTTTTTTTCCTTTTTCTATCAAAATAAATAGAATATCTTTGGGTTTTTTAGTGTCAAACAATACATTTAACATTTAAAATCAACTTGGACATTGAGAAAACGGCATTAACATTTCTATCTATTTCTTTGACTGTATATTGACTAAACGTGTTGATGAATCTAGAAAATAGTAGTTAGTTAACCCTAACCCATTGGATAAATGACAAAGATAATCATCGAAATTGGTTTATTTACTTTTCGTTTGATCAATTATATGGGTAAAAAAGAGGCTTAAAATTGTGTGGAGGAAAGAATAGATCTGTAATGGTTTAAAAAACATGCCTTGCTCATTTTGCTGCAGGTCTGTTCACTGTCTGGGTCCCTAAGGAAACGACTGGAGAACACTTTGAAGGACTTCAGATGCTGACCAGCCTCCTCGCTCCGAAAGGCGCCCGCTCAGCAAAACCACTGATAGAGGACGTGAGCACAGGTTAGTCACATCCACACATCAGATCATTTCAATGAACAATCAACGTCTCTAGAACCAACCATGACTTCTTACCATGTCAAAGGATGCAGTGAAGGCGCTGGAGATGCTGATGAGGATGAAGATGAGGAAGAGTTTGACTGGCAGGTGGAGCAGGAGGAGTACAAGGAGAGCTCTGAGGAGGAGCTGGGGGCGCTGCAGAAATATGGCTTCGGCAATCAGAGGTCTGGAGTGTTTGCACGATTACAGGTGAGCTTAAGCCCTTCTGTCTTTTCTGAATATGAGTGAACGGAATCATGCAATCAAAATGAGGATGACATGGCAAGGTTTAATGTGTGGGGATTACCTGACAGGAGGAACTGACCGACGTGATTGATGTAAAGAACCCAGAAGGAGCGACGGCAGCAGAGAGGAGGCGCGGGCGGCTGGAAGTTGAGGCGTCTGATTTTTCTCCTGACCATTACCTGTGAGTTTATGAGAACACAAACCTTGGACACTCTAAAAGTCTAAAGTCTGGAAGTTAACGTCTTTGTATGATTTCAGGGCTGATTTGTTTGAGGATGAGGAGATACAAAGGCTGCTGAAGTTTAGTCCATGGTGGGCAAAGCTGAGTCCTACAGAGCAGGAGGAGGCTGGTGAGTTCAGATTACCCCTTTTTTAATATATGTTTTTTAAATCAGATTTTTTTAATCTGGATTATGTTGCTTGGATCAAATTAATATTTTGCTGCCATCAAAAAAAGGTTGCATGAATTTTCAATGTTTCACTTTTTTACTAAACGGAGAAATGATTGACAAAAAATACACAAAGTATAAAAACTACCAGACAACAAATCAAAATGTAAGTAAAAATGTCATTTCAAAGTGCTATTTTTAATGAATTATTGACGATAAAAAAATTAAAAAATCTTCTATAGAAAGTAATGTAAATGTTATTTGTTTTACGTCGTGGGATACATATCACATATTCATATAAATGCATATCATTGACATTGTACAAACAATGAATAATAACAGTGACTGAAGGCTACCAGAAGGTGGCATGACGTAGCAAAAAGAGAGAGGGCATTGTTAGTTGGCCAAATTAGCATACTAAAATGAATTGTATTACCATCCCCTTTAGTGCCTCAACTAGTGGCGTATTGTTATTTGAAAAAAAGGATTCTATACGGGAATCTGTTGGCTGGGCTTTCTGCCTGCAAGGCACTGACATTGTTCTCTGACAATATACGAATCCCCAGAGGACGCATGAGTCTTTTCTCTGCCCCCTGCCAGAGGAAGGTCGGAGAGAAAGCAACCGAGCTGCCAGAGCGCCTCAGGGCTCCTCAACAGGAGAGACACTTCCCATTACGAGAGGTTGAACTTGGACCTTCGCTAATCACTGCGTCTCTCTGCCGCGTGCTGACCACTTTGACCAAGTGTTTTGAAATGTATCTAAACAAAAAGTGCAATAAGAAGATGACAACTTACTCTTATTAAAATATGTGCAGTGTATCAGAAGTTAAAGGGCAAGAGCTGTGGAGTTAAAAAAAAAAGGGCAGCTTTGAACAGAAATGTGCAACGTATACAAAGGAATGTGCAAGGTTTACAGTATGGAGTATGAGAGATGGCTCCACTTTAGTTCAATGGCTCATTCACTTAGATTGAGACGTGCCTCTTGTTAGCTGAAGACTCTTCCGCAGCAGCGTTAGCTCCTGAAGCCTCGGCACTGCGAGAGGATATTGAATTGTCCTCCGGCTCCTCTTAACAGCGTGCTCATTCCAGCACTTCCACTGGTTAAGCAGGCGCGTGGCTCACAGCTTATGTGCGGTGCATGGGTGTCGCCCTCTTGAGAGAGGATTTAAATTAAACAGATAGCGTTATCACAGGAGGGAGTGCCGTTCTGTGGCGGGGTTTCCAACCGGCGCGAGGGCTGCTGGCCGCTGATGAGCAGCCATCAGTCAGCAGCGCAGAGACCATTAGCCGCAGCCTGAGTTTCAAACATTACGGCTCCCCCGCCTCACTCTGCATGCTGAGACTGAGTGCCTCAGTCGGGAGCCCGGGCGTAGATAAATGGGCCAAATTAAACTTAATGGCTTGATTGACAGGTCAAATAGCATTAGCCTCAGCCGAGTGTGAAGAATGACCGGAGATTTAGGGCGGCTCGCCATCAAATCCAGAAAGCAGGCTCGTGATTTTAACTGTTAGTCATATATTTTAAATGGCGAGTACAACTCCTCCTTCCTTTCGATTTCTTTCCCGCCCCCTTCAAGTTGACAGATGCATGTGGACACAAGTGCTAATGAAGTAGAAAGTGGCCCCTCGGTGCTCTCCAGTGTCGGGGCCAGCGCTCTGACAGGCCGCAGCTGTCCACTGGAGGCCTGAGGTCTCACGCCAGGTCGGGTTAAATGATCCTGACAGCTCGGCTCTGTCTACCTGCTGCACTCTGTTATGGCTGGCTTTAGAAATCTGACCACGTTAGAAAGAACAAGTTTGCAGACGGTGTCGTGAAACGTCTCTGTGATCGGATGCTTGATATGATCACAGTGTGCCTTCCGAGGTCACGTGTCGACCTTTTGTGAAATCCTGGAAGTGTTTGCCAACCCTCAGCGGTGTTTTGACAAAGCATATTTACTGCATGCCATCAGGCCATCTGGACCGGTAGGGAGCGGCGCAGAGCAGGCCGCCCGCATCCAACTGGAGGAATTAGGTCAGAAATTAATTTGCAATCAGCAGCAGCCGCCATACACTGCGCTAATGCTCAATAGAGCTGATTGGACCCAGCGGAGATGAATGGACCAGGTCTGCTTACCTTCATCACAGGTTTAGCTGCAGGATTAATGATAAATATATTGGCAGTAGCAATTTAACCATTTAGATTGCATTTAGTTTTTGTGAATAGCATTTTTTTAATTGCAAACTCATGTTGTGTAGGGCTGCTTGTTGAAAGAGTCGAATCGTACATCAGGGACCCCTGAGCTGCCTGCTTTTCTTTATTTCTATATTCTAGCAGGAGAAGCAGCTTCTCAAAAGCATTCACGAAGGATGGCTCGACTTGTAGAGCTGGCGGACAATTTCTGCCGCTCAGTCTTCACTACAGCTGACCCGGGTTCGATTCCTACCATTTCTGCACATCACCTCCCACTCAAAACAGCTTATCCATCTACAATAAAGGCAAATAAATGATCTGAAACAAAAGAAAAGCCATTAGGTGAACAGTGTTTCCAACAGGAGGTTTTATGCTTTAGATATTAACGCTCACGGTGATGACACGGCAACAGAAACTCACACCCACGGAGATGCTGCCAACATCTGATTCAGGTTAGGGATGGGAACGATTAATCGAATATTCGAAATTATTCGGGTATTCGAATAATTACTCATGTATTCGAATATATATATTTTTATTTTTTTTTGGGAGTGATGCCTAAGTTGATTACATATTATCAAATTGAATAATTCAATGTGTATATATATACGACAGTGCCAGTTTTGCTCCGCTCACCGGTCCCTCACAGCGGGCAGAGATGCAGGTGCTGATCTCTCTCTCTCGCGTCCGGTTATACTTCACTCGTGTTTATGTCCAAATCCATCAGAACTAGCTAGTTCTAGCTAATGATATGGCTGCTTCCCCTCCCTACACGCAGATCACGCAGACTCAAACCTCCTCTTAGGCCCAAATGTGGCGCAAATGCGCTCCGCAGCCGTTGCGAGATTCCGGCGCTAACAGTTCATGAGCGTGCTCCCCCGCCCCCTGTCAACACTCGCGACACATGAGTGGCCAGCCTAAACAACAATAAGCGCTGCTTGGCAACCGTGTGTGGCGGCAAAGTACAGAGACATTTTGACTGGAGAGATTTAGTTTTGCCGGTATTCAACATATTTTACCAGTCATAGTCCGGTAATTATTTACACTCTAAGAAGAGTCCTACACAACATGGCGTCAAAAAGGAGTAATGTGTGGAAATATTTTGACCAGGTTAGTGAGTGCGGTGTAGAGTGCAAACTATGCCAAATTAAACTTATATGCATGCTATACCCTGCTATACCTCCGTTCCAGCTGAGAGGGTCTTCTCTACAGCTGGGCTGATTGTGAATCACGCACATGAAAGCTGTAGGCCTATAGCTGTCAAACTGTGATCACCAGTTCAATACATTTGACAAATTCGATTTGGTTTCTACACTTATTTGAACAAAAAAAATTGGGTAACAACAAAAAAAATTCTGAGAAATAAAAAAAATTTAAAAATTTACCCAATTTTTTTTTATAGGATATGTACATTTCGGTTAACCGGTTAACCGTTTTTTGGGGGGTCGAATATTCGAATATACATTTGCTTTCAAATTCCCATCCCTAATTCAGGTACAGCCTTACGGCCCGTCTACACTACAGGCATCAAAAAATCTTGAAGCTGGGCGTGTCTGAGTCTTGGCGATTTCTCGCGACCAACAACCAATCACATGAATCTCCCGCCCCCGACATACAAAGCAATAGCAATGTTAAAACGAAGTAAACTGGATATAAAATCCCCAAACAGACGAAAACCTACCAGTTTCACCCACTGTCTCTGCCACCTCCCTCCATGCCTGGTTCCTCCGGTTTGTATCCCGGTAAATAGTTCTGGTCGTAAAGAACCGGGTGATTTGCTACCGTAATTTCTCGTTTGGAAAATGAGGAAATGAACTGCGGTCTGGCTCTCCCAGCTTGCACGCGGTTTGATTGGCTAGCGCTTGTACTGGTGGGATTAGCATAAACGGGATTTGATTGGCTGATGCCAGCTTCGAGCAAGCATCGAGCCTCAAAAGTTGAACATTGCTCAACTTTTGATGCTCGCGATGCTTGCAAAGCCACGCTCCGCTCCCCACAATGCAGTTCGGCGATGATTCAAAATCAACTACGTCACCCCATTCAAGTGAATGGGCGAAGCGTTGAAAGCATTTTTCGATGCCTGTAGTGTAGACGGGCCGTTAGTGTTGTCTTTCTTTAGAACACACGCCCCTTTAATCCCCAGGATAACTTCTGTGAGATTTATGATCCTCAAAGATTTAAGTAGCGCTCTGTTTGTGTACATTTGTCTGCTGAACACACACTTGCTCTTATATTTGTATTCCTCGGGCGCACTGCATATCTACTTGCTTGCATATCTCTTGACTCCGCAAGTGTTAAATCTCCTCTCAAAGCTCAAGTGTTTGCAGAAGCGGCCGTGCAGATGTGAGTGCACGTGCCTGAGCTTTCTTTGTGTCTGTGTGTGTGTTCTGCCGCTGCAGCTGCACTGCTGAGGGACTCAGGTAGCGTCTGCAGGGAGCTAAAGCCTGACGTAATGCAGCAGGAATCTCCTTCCCAGCAGAGCCTCGTTCCCACTGCAGCCGGAGAGATCATTCCGAAGCGCTGCATGTGTATAAATATATCAAGTGT
The DNA here is from genome assembly GCF_902827175.1 of Gymnodraco acuticeps. Lineage (NCBI taxonomy): Eukaryota > Metazoa > Chordata > Actinopteri > Perciformes > Bathydraconidae > Gymnodraco > Gymnodraco acuticeps. Next base: position 61,034 of record NW_022992161.1, on the reverse strand, counting down.
GCCCGCGTGTGTGTGTGAGTTCTCGAAGCCAATACACAGCCGTGCTTCTCCCACATCGGGGGCTCAGCGCAGGGACTCTCCTCATGCAGAGAGAACAATTGCTTTCAGCTGTTTTATAAGCTGCCGGGAGACGGAGAGAAAGAAGAAGCGTCTGAGTTACAGCGTGCTCCTGCAGACCTTTCAATACCGCGCGCCGCAGATAGCTTAAATGGGATTGAAGTCTGTTTGTGTCGCCCCATTAGGCTTGCCACAGATCCCCATTAAGCAGATGTCTCTTTTTTAAAAGGCAACAGTTAGTGAGTTTGCAGAGAGCGGGGGGGAAGCAGACGTTTTGAGTTATTTTCATTTGATGGAAATATATAATTCAGATGTCAGATGCATCTTAATGGGATTGGGTTAACTGATTTAGTGTAAGCCTGTTCGACCTATTTTCTGCCCGTCATTAACTCCTGTCATCATGCGCCTGAACGAGGAACTTTGCCCCCCCCTCCCCCCCCCGGCTGTTCCACAATAGCAGGTTGTACTCAAACGGTAAAAAACAGGTTATATTTGCGTAAATATGTGCAACAGTTTGAACCTGAAACAGGAAGACTGGTTGTGTGCTGATATTTAGAAACATTTTGCACCGCCAGCCTAACAACTGCTGATAGATGTGCACGTGTGTAGTTTCAGCTCGAGATATGTTCAAACTGGGAGCTTTTTTAATTCCAGGAAATAAAATGTGACATAAAGGAAAAGAAGGGACATTTTCTAACACCACAATCTTTAATGGAACATGGGGGAAAAAGTAAAGAAACACTTTAGCGTAACTGTTCTGGTTAGTCTTTCCACTGTTAAAACAATCAGTAACTCTGGGTTTGGTAAAATAAAATCTTCTTGCCTTTTTTTTAATAGAGTTAACACATTCTGAATCAAAGTTTCTCTCATTCACAGAACCAGTTTAATTGTAAACTCACCTGAAAACACTGAGAAACTAAATGAAACCCAACCAAATCGTCAGTTCTGGCCTTATCTAAATAAACCCTTATATCACTGAGTTAGATGTTAGAACATATTGACTTCACAAGCTGTTTTCTCGCTATCTCTCCCCGCTGAGCAGCAGCTCTCACTTATTCTTCGGCGGCAAACCATTAAATGTAATCTTTAATCTTAAATTAGTTGACAAAGAAAGAGAATAAAGGAAAATGTATTTCATGCATCGGATTGGGTGCATTATCCCGCTTTGAGGAGTTGGAGAATTATTCCAGGGCCATTCATCCATCATTATCGTCTTATCTGAGGGGGGGGGGGGGGGTCGTTGAGAGTACCGGGCATGGATGTATAAAGAGAACTGGATACACGGGCACTCTGTTCATTCCTTTGAAAGATCCTCGGTGTCGCATGAAGCCAAAACGGCCTGCCTCTCGAGAGATAAGTACCCATATCTGGGCCAATAGAGCAGGTGCACTTGCGTTTTGCTTAAGCTTTAAGGTCATTAAAATGAATGCTGCGAGACAAATCTGGAATTGGCTTTTACTGCATTTGACAACTTTAAGACCCTTATGATTTAGATGAAGGAAATATAAAAGTGTTTGTACTGGATAGTTAAAAAAATATCCATTGATTTACAAACGTCTCTTTCCCAATGTAAGTCAATCGGGAAAAAGTCCTTATGAGCACAATGACGTCACGGACTGACACAGAAGTTGTTGTGCCACCCATTGGCCACTATATCAATTTGCTTCAATGCCCGGTGTAACTTCTTGAGGGGTTTGTAGGAGGCCCCCAAAATTCCCTTTCCCTGGACACATTAACAGCTTTGGGGATTCAAAGGCGTTCTCAGGTCCCTGGTCCTCAATACTCTGACCTTCTCCCAGCTGGAAAAGCCTTGAAAAACCATGTGGCACTATTAATAGATCCCGAACACCTCAACTGGCTCCTTCTATACGCAAGGAGCATTTGCTATACTCTGAATCCTCTCTGCACTATAGAGAGGCGAAGTCCCGCCCTTCTACTTCCGCCCCATAGGACCTTATTTCGGAAAAACTATGTATGAAGTCAATGGGGAGAGAAATATTATCTTTCGATCCCGTTTGAATTGTGCCAAGAATTACACATACGATGTTTGTCAATCTTAAAAAATTATTTTATTTATTTTTTATTTTATTTAATAAGTTTGTCGTAAAACTGTTGAAATATAAGACGATGAAAAATATGCAACTAGAAAGACTACAAATCCCAGAGTCGCGTAAGTGATGTCATTAACGTTACACATTACACTCGTGTTACTCACCGAAACCTTGTAAAGCCGGTCCCGCATGCTGGCTCTCACGGAACCGACTAACTCCCCTTGTGTGTACGTACAGCTCTCAACGTGCCCAGACTTGTAGTGATTTTGACCTCTTTTAATACTTTTCACTTCATTCTGAAAGAAAGTGGTGAAATGTGCCAACGTGACGGCCATCTTGGTGTTGGTGACGTGTGCAAGACCAGAGTTGTAGTTCATTGAGCGGTTTCACACCAAAAAAAGCGTTACTTCACAGTTTTTTTTTTGACTTGCAAAATTATCTTTTAAATTGACAAACATCATATGTGTAATTCGTGGCACAATTCAAACGGGATCGAAAGATAATCTTTCTCTCTCCATTGACTTCAATACATACTTTTTCCAAAATAAGGTCCCATGGAGGTCCCCCGGAAAGGGAGGGACTTCGCCTCTCTATGATAAGAGGACTGAGCCTCCGCATGTCTGATTAAAAACAGTTTTCTTTAACACCTTTTGCCCTCCACTTTATTCGCACTAATGTTTTGCCACGGGCTGATACTTCAGGATGGAAATCACCTGCAGCGGCTGGACAGTTGATCCTGTTATATTACCATAACAATCGCATTTCAAGGTCGGACTACTTCAATGACACGAAGCCTTGATGAGATTTGTCCATTTCATTACGTACGGAACTCTTCAGTCGGGAAGCTAATAGGCAATCCCACGAAGACATGCACACACATTGCTTTAAAATCTAGGCTTATTGCATATTTGGTAAAAATGTACTGTCAATATCTTAGTCCGGAGCATTCAACGTTTCCAAAAGAGCACAGTAAACCGTGACGTTTGTGTTTGTATTCCGATTTGAAATGACAGGCTTATTGTGGACAGAAGGCCAACACTGAGAGAAAATGGTGCTTTCTCAGATTTAGCCGGCTTAGTGTGGACGTCATCTTAAAAGACGCAGGACACTAAATCCACATTATTAAGCTGTGTTAATCACAGCAGCGCCATAATGAAACATCAAGCCTTTTTTCTGGATACATGGTGGCTCTGCTAATGTTTTTGTTGTCCATGTAAATCTTGTGTGTCCAAAACTAAAGGATTGTCTGAATCACTACTGGATTCCTCTGCAGTTCAGTGTCTTAAGTCTTTGTATGCACTTTCTCCTGCAGCTGTATCATTCACCGACGGCGAGAAGGAGCAGCTGAGGAAATTCACAAACCGTTCCTACCTGCTGGACAAGGCGTCCCGTAACCAAGTGTGGCTGAGCCTCGTGGACATCCTGCTGACATATTCCTATGAAGTGCGCTCTACAGAGGGAGAGCACAACGTGAGTGTGTGTGACTGTGTGTGTGACTGTGTGTGACTGTGTGTGTGTGTGTGTGTGTGTGTGTGTGTGTGTGTGTGTGTGTGTGTGTGTGTGTGTGTGTGTGTGTGTGTGTGTGTGTGTGTGTGTGTGTGTGTGTGTGTGTGTGTGTGTGTGTGTGTGTGTGTGTGTGTGTGTGTGTGTGTGTGTGTGTGTGTGTGTGTGTGTGTGTGTGTGTGTGTGTGTGGACGTGTGTGGACAACTCCTCCTGAGCAGCACTTAGCCTTGGATGACAAAACCCTCTATCCTCAAATCCTTTAGACTCCCTTCCATTTCATTCAAAGCCTTAAGAGATTACCAGCAGATCCCAGAGCTCAGTCCGGGCCTCTTTGTGTCACTCTGCTAAGGTAGCTGCACAGAGGAGAGGTGAGCCGGCCTGACAGTTCACAGCGCATGTGAATGAAAGACTAGAGATATTTGATACAGCAAGATCCGTCATGAGAACATTTTAATTTGGAGATCAAGTCCCCTAGCCTGCTCCTTGCAGTGAACATGATTTTGTCCCATCAGAGTTATGTTACTGTGTATTTCCCTTGTCTGTCATTGCTGTGGTGATAAGTGGTCCCTTTCCCCCCCGCAGGTAGAGTCACCGTGGACGATCAGAAAACTCAGCGGGACTCTCTGCTGGCTGGAGGTGAGTCAGTTACTGCCCAAGGAAATAAGATGTGAAGGATTTACTCTTACATTCTTATGTATTTACTCATTTAATTGTGACTATAGAGCCATATTTAATAGGGCTGACATCTACTGGTCAGTTGGTCCGTTGGTTGGTCAATGGGCGATTGTCCAACCATTTGTTATTGGTCGGATTATGGCGGTTGTTACTCTCAATCTCAGAATATTGCTTTTTACCATTATTTACTAGGGTGTGTGTGTGTGTGTGTGTGTGTGTGTGTGTGTGTGTGTTTGCGAAAGAAGAAAAGAGACATGGTACACACACACACACACACACACACACACACACACATACCATGTATGCATCACTTCAGGGGACATTACATTGACTTACATGCATTTCCTGGAGACTTATCCTAACCTTAACCATAACCAACACATGCCTAACCCTAACCCTTACCCTTAACCTTACCCTAACCCTAATCCTAACCAAGTCTTCACCCTAAAATTAATGATTCCCCTCATGGGGACCTCCAATTTGTCCCCATAAGGGAAGCCAGTCCCCACACGTGACAATGTAAACAGATTTAGGTCCCCACAAGTATAGTAATGCTAGACCACACACACACACACACACACACACACACACACATACACATACACATACACATACACACACACACACACACACAAGCAATCCTTGTCTCAGTCCTGACAATTGTGTTACTATAATGCCTAAAGTTTAAGATTTGCTGTTGCGTATCTTGGTTGATTAACTTTGAGTCTGTCATTTAAGTGTAAAATGTAAGTATATAATACTAATCTTACATTCTTATGTATTTGCTAATTGAATTGTGACTATAGAGCCATATGTAATAGGGCTGATACCTGCTGGTCAGTTGTTCTGTTGGTTGGCCAATGGGCGATTGTCCAACTGTTTCTCATTGGTCGGATTATAGCGGTTGTTACTCTCATAAGGAGAATATTGCTTCTTAATCCATTATTTACTAGGGCGAGAAACAAAGAAGAAATAAAGAAGAAAAGAGACCTGGTGCGCACACACACACACACACACACACACACACACACACACACACACACACACACACACACACACACACACACACACACACACACACACACACACACACACACACACACACACACACACACAAGCAATGCCTAAAGTTTGCGATTTCCTGTTGCGTATCAAGGTTGATTAACTTTGAGTCCAGTACATAATACTAATGTTATAAAGGATTTAATATGCTGCTAATAGCTTAATAATTACGGCCGATTCAGTTAATCTTAAAATAATGTGCTGTCATTTTCCCTTAATTGACCAATTGATATGTTGAAGAGTTGGAAGAGTTTTAGTGAACCCAGATTTTCTTTGTTAGTTCCGGGTCAGATGTCCTCTCAACCTTCTTAAACAACAACAAAACAAGCCTTGGGAAGAGTGATTGAACATTAAAAAAGGTCATTTGTACAATTTCTTTGGCTCTTGAGGGTTCTGTGTGAAGTCTAATAAGTGATGAATAAATTCTCCCACACCACGCCGCTCCTCCGCTCGCTCCACTGGTTTCCGGTAACTGCTAGAATCCACTTCAAGACAATGGTACTTGCTTACCATGCTGCGAATGGATCTGGCCCTTCCTACATCCAGGACATGGTTAAACCGTACACCCCAGCACGTGCACTCCGCTCTGCATCAGCCAAACGACTCGCTGCGCCCTCGCTGCGAGGGGGACCCAAGTTCCCATCAGCAAAAACACGTGGGTTTGCTATCCTGGCTCCAAGATGGTGGAATGAGCTCCCCATTGACATCAGGACAGCAGATAGCTTACACACCTTCCGGCGCAAACTGAAAACTCATCTCTTTCGACTCCACTTCGAGCGATAGAACTATTAACAAAGCACTTATATACTAACAAAGGGCTGGCTTATCTAAAGCCAGTTGAGTAGCACTTGAAATGTTTGGCTCTATGAAGCCTGATGTACTTATATGATTCTGTTTTCTTCAAGTTTGTATTTTGTTGGTCGAACGCACTTATTGTAAGTCGCTTTGGATAAAAGCGTCAGCTAAATGCAATGTAATGTAATGATGTTCCTTGACTCAGCGTTAATTGCCGCTAAAAACCACAAGCAAATCTGGGTGTGAAGTCAGAAACGTCTTCAGCCCGCTCCTCATCTCTCCTTGAGACTAGTTTCTCAAGGCTAAGTTGCACTATGGGTTGCCTTTTTTCCAGTTCTTATGCAACTGACTCAGCCTTAACTTCTCCTGCTTTGAAACCCATTTCCAGATGGAACTGGTTTCCATCAGGTTACAGATGTGTATTCAGAGCACATGTTGGCAGGACTTGTTGCCAACCTGCTGTGAGAGAGGCGGCGTGCTGCTGGGTCTCAACTCGCAACCTTGCTGATTGTATTTCAAAGAAAGATTTCAAAGGAAAACACAAGTTCACACACACTTATCACCTCTGTCAGAGTCCACGTCACACGGACCTTTCTCAACTTGCTGATTGTGCCAATCAAATGTGGGCATGGCGTGACTGAGGCTGTTCTCTACCAAAGTGTTTCTGAAAGTTCAACGGCCTCTATTTTAATTGATCAATTACTGAAATTGAAGATGACCGAATCAAAATTCGTTTTTTCCCATCCTTAGTTTTAAACAGCCAGCAAATAGACGGATTCTTATTTTCAAATATATATTGTCATGGGAAATACGGAGCATGATTACCATTTAATTGTATCCCAGCGAGATTGAAGATCTGAACAGTGTTCAAAGGATTGCCCCATATATTAACAATGAGATTCTCACAGAGGAAAATCTTTTATTCTTCAAATTACTTTTAAATTGATAAGGAACTGCTCGTTAAACAATGTTATTTTTTATAACTAGAGAAGAAAAAAATACATAAAAAGGGAGGAAAAAGTCTACGCTATTATTCCACAATTTATAGTTTGTATTTTAAACTTTTGGACAAAACATTTTTAGTGCGTTGAGCTGTGATTCTCTAAAATACCAACAATGTGATTATGACTAAGTCCTGGCGTTAACATACTGTAAAATACTTTTTCTGTAAAACTGTTTTTGGGTGTATTCAAACACTTAAGTTGTTTCTCTCACATAAACCGTACATTAAAAGTGAAGTTGGGATTTTAAGGTGCATTTTCTGAGGCTAAACATATACTGTTATTGACGTTCCCCGGGGTCCTGCTGACACTGAGCCCCAAAGGCATAAGAGCAGGTGGGCGAGTGACACATCTGTGCAGAGCACCGGAACAAAAACACCAACACATCAGAGACAGCATGACTATAACGCTACAAAAAACACTTTCTTTGACCTGAAAAATACTCCCAAAAATACCAGGATCCAAAAAACACAGTTCCCAACGTCCTGGACATAGCTGAATGGACTTTATTTATATAGCGCTTGTAACCCCTTAAAGTGCTTTAACATGTACAATTAACTCAGGAAGAGTGACGTTCACCCCCTCACACACTCGGGGTTAGATATCTTGCTCAAGGATATACGGACATGTTGAATGCGGGTGTTGAATCAAACATCCAACCTTCTGATTGGCAGTCGTCCCCCCTGTTCCTTAGAGCCAGGGTTGCCCGTTTTTTTTTTTACTTTCGCCTCCGCAGTGGACTTAAGGTGAGCAGGCAGTCGTTCAATGTGGCCCAATATGATCCTATTCACACTGCTTAAAGAATGTAGCCATGCGTTGTCTGAAAGATTGTAAATCCACACCTGTACTTAGAGCTGTCGACTTGCTATCGGATTACAAAAGACGCATTTGTCAATTACAGGCATTAACAGTGCCAAGAGATGTTACACCACTTATATTATCCTCTTTGTTGCATTTGATCATTGTTCCGCAGCAGCCATTCAACACATTCGTTTGAACTGTTCTGCATGATTCACAGATTGGATGTGTTATAAAAGCATTAGACAGACTCCTGAGGTGAATATTGATGTGTGAATGCTGAGACTTTCACACATGCACACATGGTCTCGCTCTGTGTGCATACTGTATGTTGACATCAGTGATTGAACACACTTAAGAGGCGGATATTTGCTCTGAAGCTAACAGTACAGGATCTATCAATGGCACTAACACAGGCCTCCAATGGGATCTACAGGAAGTTGTTAATCGTTACTTGGATCCTGTTCAACAAGCAGGAACAGGTGTTACCAATTCAAAGAGCAAACGCTAGTGTGTGTGGTCTGTCTGCTCACAACCTGCCACTAAACAGTCACTTGAGTGTGTAGGCTGTGTGACTTGCATTAGAAATAGTTCCTTGATGTTTTCTACCGTTTAAGACCATGTGGAGGACAACATTATCTTTAGAGTTTTTGCATAAAAAAGAGTTGCATTCACACTGGTGGCTATTGATAATGTTCTTGAAATTAGCTTTTTACATTGACAGCAGGGAATCGTTCAATTGCTCCCTTTTTCTGTGGCTAATAGTGGCTGCATCTAGGAAAAGAGGTCCGATAAAAGACATCATTTTGACAGACACAGCACCATGTTTCACCTTTTTATATTGTTTCCTGCTCTCCTTTGTCACTTGTGGCACATTTCCACTGCAGCGCGGTTTAAGCGTGCCGTGCCAAACCCGCCCGTTTTTGGTTGCGTTTCCACTAGGGGTAGATCTGGCTAGCGGGTACCTTTTCACAGTTTTCTGGCTCTCCAAAATCGAGGTTCTTTCCGGGCCAACAACCGGGCTGAGTATGCTAAACTAGTGAGAGAATCGCTGGCGACTACAACAAAATGAACATATTTTACCGTGATTTAATTGTAATACACGTTTCAAAATGATGCCGAAGTAACAACATACTGATACCGGTTAGTAACAACCATGAATTAATGCTTTGACAAGTCTGCAGACAGACGGCAGGCGAAAAACCCTTTAAAATGTTTTCTGAATGGAGATCGGTAGGAGTGTAACGGTTCACAGAAGTCATGGTTCGGTTCGTACCTCGGTTTGGGGGTCACGGTTCAACTGGCTTACCTAAAGCCAGTTGAGTAGCACTTGAAATGTTTAGCTCTATGAAACCTGATGTACTTATATGATTCTGTTTTCTTCAAGGTTGTGTCTTCCTGGTCGAATGTACTTATTGTAAGTCGCTTTGGATAAAAGCGTCAGCTAAATGTAATGTAATGTAATGTAATGTAATGTAATGTAATGGTACGGTTTCAGTACAACAAGAAAAAGCAAAAAAAAGTCCCAAATGCATAATTCCAGGCTTGTTGTTATTTATGTTTGAACAGTAGTGCAAGTTTCAGTTAAAAAATAAGGAACTCTGACATTTTGAATAATGAACTGTATTAAACAGTTAAAAACAAACCACACACAGTACCACACACTCAGATGGCCATATTATCTATAATGGCTGATGTCAAACAAAAAGCTTTCATCAAGCTGTAAAACTTAAAAGAATGTCTTGAAAATATGACATCATAAATAATAAGAAAGTGTTTCAAGAGCGCAAAGTCGTTGAAAAACATATGCCAAAAGCTTCCGTCGGTCGGTCGATTAATCGATTATTATTCGCCAGGGCTGCCGAATAATCGATTTTGATTTTTCAAGTTTTTCCTTGTACGATGTGAGGGTCTAAGGACAGAGGGTGTCGTATTGTCATACTGATATTTTGTACAAACTGTAAAGTCCACTGAGACAAATGTGATATTGGGCTATATAAATAAACATTGATTGATTGATTGATTGATTGATTGATTGATTGATCATGGTCAGTTTCTGGCAACCCTAGTTCAAGTACAACAAACCAACAATGCAACATCAAAATAACACGGTATACTTTTTTTCAATAACTATTATTCTGCTAATAATCACAAGTCAGCTTTGTAATTATACAAAACATCGATTGACCAGAATTTATCCAATCTATTAAGAAATAATCAATAGGAAGAACTCGTTCCATACTTTAACAGAAAAAACCTTTCCTTTCTTTTTAGAGAAACACTTTGTTCTTAATATTGATGCAGACTAATCTGGTTTCTTGATGTCTGTTCCAAGAAGTTCTCTGAGTGATCTTGATAACTGTTCTCAGTACAGCCTGACCTGGAACAGTTCCTCTTACTTCCAGAGTTGAGGAGGTTCAAAGTTTTTCTCTGCAAAGTTATCCAGTTTACTCCACAAAGTGGGTTTATGGAACAAGGCCATAACGATGACTCCCCTTGATGTACAAAGTGATTGATCACAGGGGATGTTAGCGACAGACATTTGGCTTTTTAAACATTTCTCTATGTATCTGCAGGTTTGCTTTTTGGAGCAACTCTGCAGTGTTGTTTCAAATGTCTTCACTCTAGCAGGCCCAGTTTGTGGTCAAACTGAAGAGGAAACCATGCATTAGCAGTAATGTAGGCCTTGCCTGAGGAAGTGGTTGACCCTAATCACCACATTGGGGTAAATAAACCTGACAAAGACCCTCTTCAGAGCTCAGTCCTGAATCAACATGCACCCATTTTACATTCATATGGATTGCAGTTCATGCCTGTCATCAGAAGGCTTCTCATGTAAAGCTGGATTTGTAGTTAAAGCATTTGTAATGGAAGGCATCGCATTTCTCATGTTGATTGCACCCTTGCAAGACTAGACAGACATAACGTACGTGATCCTGATGTTCCAGTAGTAACTGTTGAGCTATTCATGTACTACTTGTATGGATCTCGAATCGAATTATATCCAGGTAACTATGTTGCTGTCTCATTGCTGTTGAAGTCACAAACAAGTGACCCAGAAATGCCTTTATACTAAGAACTATATATGCGCTAATGCAGTTCTTAATCTTTTCAGCCAATGCTTCAACTGGAGAGTGTCATAGCCGAAGAAAACAGTTGTCTGATTACATTTTCAACAGGAAAAAATGATGGGCAACGTTTTCTTTATGAAGACAGGGTGCCCGAAACAGCCCCATCCTCCTTTCTCTGTAGCTGAGGTCATCACTTTTTAAACTTGATGCAGACAACGCTTGTTGCAATGTATGTTATTTGAAATGCAAAGCCAGCCAGAGCAACACTTCTTACTTTTCGAAACACGGCAATAATCTCACAATATGCCCTGCAGATTTGTTGTCAAAATCCCAATAAACAACATTTGTTAAATTCTAAATAGGTCTCAATATACCATTTTAAATGAAAGAGTTCCATGCTGAATAGATGTCCCATTCTACACTATGGCTTTGGAGGTATAGCGGTAGTCCACCAAAGAAAGGTTGGTGGTTTGAGTCCCAGCCCTGCTGTTGATGTGTTGCACCCAATGGCATGGCCAATGGTGTGTGAATGTTAGTTTCCCTGAGCAGCAGCTCTTTGTATGGCAGCCTCTGGGTGTTTCTCAATGTCGAGGAGGCTTGCTTGGTAGCACATGTACCTCCGAGTCACTTGCTTCAGAAGCGAGGCAAGAATCTTTCCTAGCCTCGGAAAACGAAGAATGGTGGAACAGGCTGACAGGTGTGCAGGTGTGCGTCATATGCGAGGCCCCGCCTTAAATGGAGCGCAATTTCCGCCAAAGATTTGGAAATTGGTCCATGCGCAAAGCATTGTGGGGATTTTAAGACCGGAGTCTACACATGTGCAGCCTCGAAATTTCCCACAACGAAGTACGCCGGCCTCGGTGGAATTCCAAGTATCCTGGACATTGGAACAGTCCTTCGGCGGCACTCGAGGACGTAGTAACCTTGGAATAGTGGCTCTGGAGTAGCTTTCCTCGAGAAACACCCCCTGCCTCTGTATGAATGTGTGTCAATGGGTTGCAAAGAATGGAATAGCATTATAAATATTATAAACGCTCCTTTTACATATCATATTCCACAGACTTAAGAAAACCCCTTTTCGTGGTACATTCCCTGCAGAAATCACATAGTTATGAGTATGTTTCAACAAAATTGGGAATATAAAAACAAAGACTTATTCAAGTTTCTGTATTGTAGTTGTTTGCTCAACACCTCCATTGCATTTCCTTCTGTTATCGTCGGTGCTCCAGAGGTTTGTTGTTGCCAGTTGTTTCACGCTTTCACTGACAACAGTTGCGCACATCTGCCAAGACAGATTTGAAAATAGACGCTCCTTCATTAATGTTACACATGTGAGCTCACACTACAGATGTGGCCCACAGCGTCCTCATTAGGTGTCGGACGTGCACACATGGTCACCACTTGTGATCGAATAATGCTAATTATAAACAGGCCAGTGATGCTGCCTAGAGGAGTTGTGTTGAACAGACCCTAACAGCAGTGTGTACTTTCTCTGCCGTGGTGCCACAGTGGAGTTAAGAAGAGTCTCCACCTGGCAGCTCTTCACTGTCAGTCAGTCAGCCGGCTGTCAGCTGCTATTGACAGGCCAACTCACTGAAACACCCCCACCCCTTTCCCTTTCCCCTTCCTTTTCCTCTTCCCGTCACCTTGTGCTCGACAATAGATTCCTCTCCTTCTTTGACTGCCTGCCTGTCTTTGTGTCACCGTTAAATCAGCTTCTTTTTGAATGCTCTCACTGTCTATCTCTCTTCCCTCGCCTAACATTCACTTCAAATTATTGTCATATGCACAGTAGCAACAGTGTAGATATGGTAATGCACATCTTAAGTCCTAGGCTCCTCCAACAATGCAACATCAATAAGACATAAAACAAGAAAAAAATAATAGTGCAAGAAAAAACTGAATAGTGCAACATTATCTTGCAAGATCAATATGAAAGACATTCAGATGAAGTATTGTTACAGCCAAAATAAAACACTATTAGATAAGGGCGTTCACATAACATTTAAATTCAAAAGTGTAACATTCGTAATACATTTCTCCAATTTACATATTGCACAAAACTGCTATTACGACAGTGGTAGTAAACTCTATGCATGTAAAAAAGAGAAATCGATACAATAAGCTAAATGTTGCAGAGAATGTTGTAAGTGAACAATTGAGGAGTCTATGGGTGTTTCTCAATGTCGAGGAAGGATGCTCCAGAGCCACTATTTCAAACATACTACGTCATCGAGTGCCGCCGAAGTACTGTTCTAATGTCCAGCATACTTGGAATTCTACCGAGCCCGGCGTACTTCGTTTGGAGAAATTTCGAGGATGTTATTGAACATGTGTAGACTCCGGTCTTAAAATCCCCACAATGCTTTGCGCACGGACCAATTTCCCCAAATCTGTGGCGGAAAATGTAAGGCGGGGCCTCTCATATGACGCACACTTGCTAACCTGCTCCACTCTTCGTTTTCCGAATGCCAGGAAGGATTCTTGCCTCGCTTCTGAAGCAAGACGCTCGGAAGACATGTGCTACCAAGCAAGCATACTCTCGATTTGAGAAACACCCTGTATACATATAAATAAAATAGGACCCCTCCCCCTCCGTCCTCAGTCGACTGCAGCGCTCCCTCCCCCTCCCCTTCTCTACCTTATTTACACTCCTGCTAAACAAGCCCAAGGGAGAGCATGATCCCGTATGACACGCACTCTCGAGCTCGCGACACATCCCTAACAAGCCACAAAGGCAGAGAAAGAAGCAGGAGATGAAAATCTGTGCCTCTTGTCTCCGGGCTGTGTGTCCATTAGTGCGGAGAAACTCTTGAGAGGGGAGGCAGTGATTAAAGAGGAAGCAGCAATTAACAGGCCAGGGCTGCAGAGGTGTTTAAGAGTTGTGAGCCCCTATTTTGCCAGCTCAATAAATGGGGAGTTGTTGGGAGTAATTAGCACCACCAGCGACTGCCGTGCACACCTGGAGCCAGCCAGCAGGAAAAGAGAGGTTGATAAATGCTTGGGCTGAAATATATAGCTGAACCAAACGCTAACTGTCAGTCTGACTACATATTCTTCTCTGATTCAATAAAACATGGTCTGTTTTTGTGCTGAGTCTCATGCTCTCTGTGTTGCAGACGTACAGCTCCCTGCAGGACGTCCTGGTGTCCTTTGGACGGAGGGTGCTGTGCTACCCGCTCTACAGACACTTTTCCATGGTGTCTGCGGCCGTTCGTGACACGACTAAGATTTTGCAGTCAGGTAAGTCGACGAGTAGCGCCACACACACACTTACATGCGAACATTGTCGATTTAAGCTAGTGTAAAGACATCTTAACTTATCAGCACTATTCGTTCCTGACACTTTGACGATCAAGAAGGAGCGGTTCACGAGCAATCAGTGTAGGGCTTTACCAAATGTCAACTTTTACATTCAAAGCTTCAAATTAGGTTTTCCAAATGAGGGTTTGAATGTCACATTTTATGACATCATGACGTTGAAAATAATTAAACGTAGTTGTATTTTTCTATTAGTAGTTATGCATGTTATTAATAGGGCTGTTAGATTGCTGCTGAGTTAAAACAGGTATGTGCCTCACTTCAAGTGGAACAACAGTTTTGAGAACAGTGAAAATAGTATTTTAGAAAGGTTTATTTATTTCAGGAATATTTTCTTACATTGAAACCGGTAGTACAAATTGGAAATGATGACATTTTGCTTTTTTCAGTAATTGTTTTACTTTTTGTATTGTAATTTGAACCCTCTGGTGAAATTGCAAATGTTGGAAGTCAGAAAAGTTGGAATCTAATTCTACGGTGGCTGAGCTCAGAGCAGACCGGTCAGAATTGCCAACACAAGAATAAAGGTTAGCAGTAAACTATTGGAAATTTATTTATTTTAGTGTGCGCATAAATAAACTCTGCAGCTCCACAATTTCCAAGAAGCCCCAGTGTTTGCTTCCCAGCTGCTCTGCAAAAGTAAAGAGAGAGGGATAGAGACTAGAATTAGAAAGCAGAGCCGGAGCAGCACAATCTTGGTTGCAAATTGTATATAAAAACATTTATTCAGTGCCTTTTTTAATCAGGGATTAACCATGCATTTACACGATTCGCCGCTAAATAAACGTTTCGCAGTGAGATACACAGACTGGTAGAAAGCTGCATAGATTGAAATGAGACCGTTTCCCCTTACATTATAAACCTGTCTGATATGTTTGTGGTTTAGACAGGAATAATATGTCGCATAATCTTTATCGGCAACTGTGCAGAAATGCTGGGTTTAAACAGAATGACTAGCCAAAAAAAATGTATATCATCGTTTGGAATATTGATTCTTACTATTGCTGCAAAAGTAATATTCCTCCCACTAAATTAAGAGTGGCCCCTCCTCCTCTGGGAGAGAAATGTGGATTAGTCTGAAACGGACTGTTGACTTTGATATCTCAAAGCCCGGAGTAATCTTTAAATCAAAAGCCCCCGCGGACAGATGAAACACTGTACACACAGGATGTGTGAGGGCTGAGATTATCCAGCTTGTGATGATTTTAACACTGGTAACTGACAGCAAATTAAAGGCCTTTTAAGCTCCGGATTAGCATTTCCACGCCTCATTAAGTAGGGAGATGAGTTGATCGGGCGAGCCGGGGAAACGGCAGTCAGTTTTGTCCCCTCACTTAATTTCTCTTACCTCAGGAACACTTTCTAAAATCGAGATTTCTCATGTTCCCCCCCCCCCGAGTGTTAAAATACTGATTTAGCTCTTAATTTTGCCAAATGATAAGAGGCTGTTTATTTAGGAACGAGCAATTTATTGTTTTTCACTCACCACTCATAACCCTCATTATTCGTAAGTGAACTATGAGTAATAGGGGTTTTCCTTAATGAATTGTAACACCACAGTAATTCAGCCTGGCGTGTGTTTGAGAGTGTTTCCTTCCAGCATTACATTTCACACTCATTAATGTGTCAGGATAAAGCAAATGGCAATGCATGCCCCATGTTTGAGGCACTTCATTTAAGTGGCAGCGAAAGCAAACATTCATAGGTATTAGCAAAACAAACCCATTAATGGCAGCGTGCATGTTGAGGCCTCCGAGGAAAGGTTATCGGGGGGGGGGGTAAATATTTGAACAGCCCTCAGGAAGCAGGTGGAGGAGCTGCTTAAGAATACTCTCCACGCTGCCAGAGTGGATATAAGTAAGAAGCTACTCGGCAGGTGCAGGGGAGCGGAGTTAAGACATTTGAAGGAAGATCTCATGATCAAAGTGAGGAAGCGCGTCGGCTGATGTAGCACATTTTTGCAGTGGCTTAACTAGGGCTGCTCAATTATGGCAAAAATCATAATCTCGATTATTTGGGTCAATAATTGTAATTGCGATTTATTAAATGCGATTATTCATTTACTTTGAAAACATCCATTTATTGTACTTTAAAACAAATACAAATAATCTTTTTAACTCTTGAATTATACGTTCAGGGTAATCAACTGAAAAACCAATACATACAATAAAATAAATTATACATTCATGTCTACATTTAAATAAATAATATCAAAATAATAAATACCAATAAACAAGATCAACAGACATGTTGCAGTGCACTGTCACAACCTGACAACTCCTTAACATATAGCCAACATTTTGGTCAAACATATTCAACATATTCCACTCACTCCACTGGATTATCCATTTACTTTGAAAACATCAATTTATTGGAGAAAAAACATTTGAACAGTATGTTTTTAACAGTTGATTACCCTAAAATGTAAAATAATAATACAAAAATAATCGTTTTATTTCGATTACGTTGTTTTCGTAATCGTTGCAAGCCATAATCGTAATCGCGATTTAAAATACGATTAATTGAGCAGCCCTAGGCTTAACTACGACTTTTGTGTCAATCATGTGATACCATTGGGCCCAAAACATGTTTTTCTATTAACGTACATTGGTAAGGAGATGTCTGTAGATTCAGAGGTAAGGAGCTAAAGCAGCTAGCCAGTACAAACACTTGAATAGCCCTTATTTCAATGTTTATTCCTTAAAGCCGTAAAAAGTGACAAGAAATGTCAGATGTGATCCTTTCTAACAGATCAATCCATCACAGGTCTTTGCTGGCAATCATTCAGTCACTGGTCTGAATACTGGTCGTAGAATGTCTTCTGGAATTCAGATACCTCATTCACACGAACGCAACTCCGGTTCAAGCTCCGTGCTAGAGCTTTTCAGGTTCAGAACCAGTTCTTCGGTTTAGCTCTGGCTCTTTTCACACCGCCCAGAGTCCGACTGGTAATGCGTCGTTGCGTCATCGTTTGTGTCATGACGTAACCGTTTGCGTGCCTGCTTCATAAAGCCAAACCGCGCGGATGAAATCAGTTGCATTCATTTCTTATGGCTCTATCTGCAGCTTTTCCGGAGTCATTTCTGTGGTTTAGTTATATTCTTATAAAAAAGTGTACTCGTGTCAATAAAGGTTTTTTTAAAACACAACTGCTTCCGAGGTCGGTCTTATTTCTTAAGGTGGACTGAACCATGAGTGTGGAGTAACGTTGTATCTTTCATTTAAATGAACTGTAACCTTCACCCAGGTATGTAACAGCTGTTCTCAAATGAACACGTGAAGTAAAGTTTAATATTTATAGTTTTATAGATTTATAATGAGTTATAATGAGAGGTGATCAACGTGAATGCTCAGGTTCCACCTTAACACGCAGACACGTTGCTTCACCATGAGCAGAAACCTTTATATATACAGTCTATGGCAGAAACACTGAAACTCTTGTTAAGTTTCTTCATCGTTGTGTACAAACCGTACAAACTGGATAAAACGTGGGCTTTTTGTTGTTGTTCAGGAGTTGATCTGTTTCTGCCCCCCCCCCATCGATGTAAGCGTGACGTATGTGGTGCTTTTGCTCTGGCCGGACAATTTTTTGGTGCTTGAAACAAACCGGATTCCGGAGCTAAGAAGCTGCTCCGCTGCGGTGTGAAGAGGAAAACCCGGTGCTTTTCAAGCTCCAGCTCCGAACCGGCCCTGAAACACCGTTGGTGTGAATGAGGTAAGAGAGGTCAGGGAAAGTTCGGGAATGTAATCAAACTCTAGGTCAAATAAGCACTTTGACCCAGTTAAAGGGAAATCGAGAAGGAGTAATGAAATTCTACAACCAGAGCAGGGCGGGAACACGGCACTGATGGGATGAGATGCATGGATTGTGTGTGACGAGACTGAATGAATGGGTATGAAAGCAGCTGCTGATATTGGGCATTGTTGTAAAGTAGTTGGACCGAACTGAACCAGACTATTGAACCACATTGAAGTAGATTGTTTTGTCCTTGGGCTGCGGTCATGTCTGGATTTCCTTGGTACATAAAACCGATACTGTGTGAAGTTGTGCCTCTCCTGCTTTTAATCCACATCATTTTGATTAGTGGAAAAATGGGGAAATGTTGTTTAGCTAGTTAAAAACTCTCACTTTCCTGGATACTACACTTTTCTACCAGACAGTATGATATAATAGCACGCCCAGTAGATAATTGGTGTCTTAAGACCGAAAGATAACATCAATGGGCGTCTAATTAGCGTGTGAGATACAATACTAAGCATTTGTTCACATGGAGATAAAGATTTCAAGCCAGAGGAACATCGATGTACTCATAAAGCATTGAGTAGGGGGGGGGGAATTCACTTTGCTGCTTCTGCTGCAGTTTGGGGAATCTGCATTTTTGTCCAGAAGACACAACAGGCTTTGTTTTTTGTCACTCTTCACACCCACTGCTGCATCTATGCAACGCTGCTCCTTCTGCAGCCCTGAAGGAGTTACTGTTGTACATATGGGTTGTACATCCTTTCCCTCTCGTTGAATAACCTACTCTTGCCTAATTAAAACACCTTGTTCGCTTCTCTTGGGCATTTCACCAATAATTACTGAACAGTTACTAAAAACAGCTGAACTGGGACCAACCTTTTCTTTCCTCAGGAATCTTCCCTGAGAAAAGCCAGTTTGTTTTTGCCTCAGATGGTCCAAGTCCTGAAGTAAAGGGCAGAGTTCCCCGCATACGATCCCATGCTTAAATGAGAACCAAATGTTTGTGGAAAGGTTTCCTCGCTGCGGGTTCTCTGTTTATTTTGATTGGACTGGATTTTCTCTGGACAATGCCAACCAGCTCTGGAGGTGCAGGGGAGAAATCTTTCAGGCCCTCTGTGGATTTTCGGCCACACAGTGAGGCTATTTATAAGCCTGTTTGGAGGGAGAAGTGCTGTGGCAGTTTGGCAGGTTGTATTCTTCAGGGAATCAACATTTGTCAGAATAACAAATGGAGATTCTGCGTGATGCATTGTTGGTGTTGAGAGCTGCAGCATGCTAGCCAATGTGATCTCTCTACATGTTTCTAGAGTCAGAGTGCAGGTGTCGAACGTAAACCATGTCATATACAGCAAAGCGCTCTCACCATAAAACATGTTTGAAAGTTTACATAGATTATTTATTTCAACCATGATTAAGCTGTAATTGATTGCATGCTGCATCACATGCTGGAAGAAACCACACTGAATCATGTTCGACAGAATCCACATTTAAGACGGGGCTTAAATGGAAAACAGATATTTTATAGAGATATGCCTCAAAAAAGTAGTGCACTTTTTTTATTCTTAGGAAGTGTTAATTATAGAATAATGAACATTACGCCCGTATACAAGATGACTCTGCAGTTGTAATCAACAATGCGATGTCGGAGCTCAATTAAAAACAAAGCTGTCCATGCCGTCTGAAGGTCTATTTGAAACAATTTTCTTAATTTTGGAGTAATAATGCAGTTTCTGACGAACAGAAATATTGTTTTTTGGTATGCGGACTTACGCTAAAAGTAAGAGGTCGCGGCGCCCCTGTTACCCGGTTTAGACAAAACCCTGATAACAATGATATATTTTAAACATTTGATGGACTGTTGTTCTTGATAGGATAGCATAGCAGTGCATGGATGGTGTTGGAACAGTAAATATGAAGCCCCCCAAACGTGGATGAATAGCCAGAATGTTTTTCAAGATTTATTATAAACCATATGTGTTATAATTATCATTGATAGCTTTGCTCAATATCTCAAATCTAGATATGTAGTTATGTATTAACATACAAAGTAGTGTTGTACAACTGTGTATTTACTGCTGTTCCTAGGTTGTTTAATGAATACATCTTCAAAATTACCATTTTTTAAAATCAATTACTCACCTGTGTTACCTTGAATTCATTAAGAGAACTTGCCTGCCTCGATAATTACAAGGTAACAAGGATCCGAAAAAAGAAAAGTCTTGATGATTTGAAGTAAATGGTTCACAGCCGAACTAAGGCACATTTTTCTGCATGAAAACCAAAGTCTGGTGATTAACTGAAAAGTATTCCTTCAACAATATCCAAAAGCTCAAAATATTCAACTAGCTATTTATTTGGTATCTAATTGTCCAGAAAGTTTCAGTTATATGTGCTGAGATATTTTGTATGATTTCTGCATAAATATATCTTGTCTAGCAGGAGCCATTTGCATTCAGGGCGGGAGAACAGTCATCCCTGAAAGTGTTGTGATTGAGCATAAGTAGGTTCAGTCAACACAGCAGCTGTTTCCATATCTCCTACTAATACTCATTCATAGGAGGTGTTGAGTGGCAAAAATAAATATACTTATATAGTTCAAACACTTAAGCTGTGAGTCGGAGTGGCTTGCAAATCAATAATACACAATCTTCATGATAAGATTGTAACTGTGTTATAAGTTGAGTCTGGGCTACAAGCCTTGGCAAGATATTACTGTAAAAAAAGATCAGACAGGATTTTCAGAAACTAATGTTCCTAGCCCTAAAGTTAAAAAAAAGAGGCAATATGTCTTCAAAACATATATAAATCAGGTCTTCAGATCAGATGTGAGATCACTGGCTAAATGGATTCAGATTTTGACTATAATGGTGTTGGGTGGGCAGACTTCAATGGCTGTCAAGTCAGGAATCATCAAAAACAGTCAGTGCTATTTTTGACAGATCAAGGCAAACACGTTTCTGACAAAGTCTGAGCAGAGCTCCCATTAAGCAGACAACTTGAAATAGAGTTTGTCTCAAACGAACTTCTTAAACCGTCTTGATCAAATTACTCCGCTGCTCGCTGGGATTTTCCTCTGATCCCTTACCTCGGCTTTTATGTATGGAACAATGACTGCCAGCCTTTAAATGCATGCTGAGTCTGCCAGCAGCTGGAGTGCATTGTCATCCTTAACACTGAGCGCGAATAACACTGTTTTTCCATTTTCCTTCGCCCAGGGAAAGCCGGTGTCCTCAAATGCCTGCTGGATATTCACAAAGTGTTCCGAGAGAACGACCCGGCCTACATCCTGAACGATCTGTACATCACAGACTACTGCACCTGGATCCAGAGGGTCAAGTAAGTCCACCGGATACCTTTATGTTCACATAATTACCATTAGAGCAAAGGAGGGAAGCGCCACTCAGCCCCAATGATCCATCAGGATTAGATGAGTCAATACAATGACCGACTACCTAGATGTGCAATCTCCATCTTCAATTCAAATAGCTTTATTAGTATTAATTGAAAACGTTAAGGTAAATTATTGATTAATGAGCCATCTCCCCTCGTCTCCATTATCATGTGTCAAACGTACCGTCAGGAGCCTCACTTGATATGAAAGTTGGTGACATGCTCATATCTTCCGTGGGTGTAACCTTCCACTAGCATTCTCAAGCCAAAAATCTGCACTTTTCTTCCAAGTGATATACAGTTTGAACGCTCTCTCCTCCTCAGAGTTCATATTTTACAATTACTTACACATTTCGAATGCGAGCCTGCGAGCGCATTGCTCAGTAATGAGCTCTGTTTTACTCTTGGCCGGGGATCAGCAAGTGGTGTGCTCGTCTGGAAAAAGCCCAGTTGAAAAATGTGTGCCTGATGTTGTAGGCTCGGTGCCCAGATGCAGACACGATAAAAGGTCTGCAGGGATTTAGCACCCCCCACCTCAAAACCCTCCTCCTCCGCATATTCTCATTTCTACATTTTTCCAACCGAAGTCTTGAATCCTGACATAGCGCCTAGTCAATCTCCTCTCAGCTGAGGGTCACGACATCCCTGCCTCCCCTTTCCGCTCTTCCTCTCTAAACGAAATGTCAGCTTGACCTCACATGCTGACTCCTAGTACCCTGTGCATCGATCATTAAATGGATTAGCCCGTGCTCTCCCAGCGACCTGTGATTGAATTGTTTCTTTTCCCCTTTTCTGTACTTGTCCTGTCAATAAAAGTAGTGTAAGCTGTCGTGTTGTGGGAAAGATGGTAAAACCACTTCTATCTTGAACTGCTTTAAAGAGCAAGTATTCACACTCACTAGTGGTTTTCTGCAATGATGTACGAGTAAGATTTTAGCCTGCAGTCAAAATGCAAAGCGTCACAGCTTTCTCTCTACGGTTGTGGAACGATCGTATTTACCGCAGACCAAATCTCTACCATCACACATGTAGTTTGTTGTGACACCCCCTTTTGTGTCGTCTGACATGTCTGATGACGGATCGCGGAGGCATCGCTTTCTTCGGTGCGAGATATTCCCTCCGCGATGGATTTGTCACCCTCCGCTAAGTGAGTCCCCTCTGGGAGCGGCAAGATGAGATGTAATCTATACCCCCGGTGCAATCCCTGTATCTTGTCACTCGCGATCAGCTGCGCATGATGGACGTGACGATTAATGTATGTTTGTTGGCTCGGGGGTTGATTTATATAATCTCCTCGCTGTCCCACGTGCATTTCTACTCCTCAAGTTCTCCGCCTGCCGAGACATCGGTCTCGAATTTACAACCTCGTAAAGGCTTCACCGTGATTTAAGCCTCAGGGCATGCGGCCCACTTTTACTGTGACACAGAGCAGAGTCCTGCACATTGCAATCAAGAGTGCAACCTCAAAAGGAAATTGCTCTTCACATTGTCTCAGTTCTCTCAAAGTTTTCGCGCAATGGTTTTCGACCCAGAATCTAGCACATGTTAGTTCACCCTCACACCCATCCGAATCTAATATTTGGAGTTCTTCCAAATGCTACAGCACTGCAATTACAAGCATATTAGTTTCACGGTTTCCTTTAGGGCAGGGGTGGGAAACCTCCGGCCCCCGGGCCGTATACGGCCCGAGAGACCATTTGGTACGGCCCTCGAGGTAATTTATAAACACACGCAAACAAGAAAAAAGTTAAAGAAATCTAGACCGCAAACAAATTAAACAAAGCGAGTGCCTGTTTTTCCTGGCCAGGGTCAGGGTCCTTGAACACAACACGAGCCTAACGTGTCATCACGTGGTATATGTCTCGTCTGACAGGGGTGCAGTTCTGACGGAGAGCACCAGAACGCCGCTCCGGCACTTCCAAGCAGTACCCATAAGGAGCCGTACACATGCCGCAGTTTTTGCGTGGCTGTGTCTTTAGTTGAAAGCCCAGTGGCATCTGTTCATCTGTCATTCTGATCATACAGTCAATAACTTCTAGCATCTGGTTAGCTAGCTATGCTAACGAATATAAGAAGCTTTTTCTCCAACCAGTGAGGTAAAGGCACATCTTTATATGATCATTATAGTTATAAAAAAATAAGAGAATAAAGTAAACGGGTATAAAATACTATATGACAGTAAAAAACAGTTATTAATAAACAAGAATACAGTTTGAAAGGAGAGTGATTTGTAAAATATCCATAAAGAAAAATAAATCTGCTTACAGTTCTGTTTCATATGGGTGTTGAGAGATGTATCCATAGATCTCCTAATGTTGCTCTCAAAGTGCACCAGATTGATGCTTTTAACTTCAACATTAAAAAAAAATCTCCGGACCCCCCTAGAGGAGGTTAGGTACCCCCCACTTAAATCATGTCCACATGGATAGGAAACTAAATACATTTGCACACATCTTTTGTCCATATCTTTCTGTTTTGGTGGTCATGCCACACCATGCATGCATACGCGAGTCATGGTGAGATATCTGGATTAAGAGGTTGCTTTTTCTTTGCACAGCATGAAAGAAAGGCCAAATGAATGGGCTGTGATTTTAGTTTTTTTTAAGCAGAGCTCAATCATTTGTATGGCCCTCGGAGGATGTTGAAAAAATTGAAATGGGCCTTGAGAGGAAAAAGGTTCCCCACCCCTGCTTTAGGGGGTCCTCAGATGCCAATGCCCCCTGCAGAGCTGCTGGCCTGCAAAGTCGTCTCACTTTCTCTCTCTCTTTCTCGTCTTTCACTTTGATCAAGTAGCTTGGACAGAGGCCAGCGTAGATTCAGGGCAGCCAGCACAGACTCTAAAGCCTGGTGTCGTGTTACAGTAACACAGTTAAATCCGAAAGGGCTACAACTCTCCTTTTTAAGAGCGGGTTCACTTGAAACCATCCACCCAACCCTTTTTAATTGGGTCAATTAGATTCTTGCAGTAAAAAAAAAAAAAGTCATGCGTAGTGTTCAAGGAAGGGAGTGATGTGAGATTCATGTTTCCATATGAAGTCATTAGAAAGGAAATAAATGTTTTGTTGTGGAATCTGTGTCTAATAGATGTGGGAATTTAATAAACCCGCATTGCTCCAAAGACTGGAAGATTTACAAGAAATAAATTAGGGATAAGCCGAGCCTCGCGCCACAACAGCTGAATGGACAGACTTGAAGTGTTGTGAATGGAAGGTGTGAAGTGAGCAATCCCCCCAAAACAATGGGTGTTGTTTTCATTGGATAAATGGAGTCCAACAAAGAATGTGTGTGCAGCATCGCTTAAAAACAACAAAGCTTACTGCCAAAAACTAAGTTGTTGACATTATTTTTCCTTTTTGTTTTCTGGGAGGATAAAGCAGCCTTTCACTGCTCATTCGTTCTCATTATTGTGAGCATGACAACCCATGGGGAGATTTGGTATCTCTGACAGCAGCACCCAGCAGGGAGTAGCGCCTGGAGCTTAAACAACTGTGAACGCCTGAGGGCAACAGGGTCAAGCATGTGGGTCAGCATGTCTGGAAGGCCTGCGGTCAAACGCCTTGAGAATACACTCGGCATGGTGGCGCAGCGTTAACCTCCATCCCCCCTTTCATGCATGACTGGTCAATTCACTTCAGTACACCTATGTGTCATTGTAAAACACAAGGCACTTATTACACAGGTGTTCCCATAGGCTACCAGGTGTAATACCTCATTCACACCAACGGTGTTTCAGGGCCGGTTCGGAGCTGGAGCTTGAAAAGCACCGGGTTTTCCTCTTCACACCGCAGCGGAGCAGCCTCTTAGCTCCAGAATCCGGTTCGTTTCAAGCACCAAAAAATTGTCCGGCCAGAGCAAAAGCACCGCATACGTCACGCTTACGTCGAGGCGGAGGCAGAGACCGGATCAACTCCTGAACAACAACAAAAAGCCCGCGTTTTATCCAGTTTGTACACAACGATGGAGAAACTTTACAAGAGTTTCAGTGTTTCTGCCATAGACTGTATAAAGGTTTCTGCTCATGGTGAAGCAACGTGTCTGCGTGTTAATGTCATTCACGTTGATCACCTCTCATTAATACTCATTATAAATCTATAAAACTATAAATATTAAACTTTACTTCACGTGTTCATTTGAGAACAGCTGTTACATACCTGGGTGAAGGTTACAGTTCATTTAAATGAAAGATACAACGTTACTCCACACTCATGGTTCAGTCCACCTTAAGAAATAAGACCGACCTCGGAAGCAGTTGTGTTTTTAAAAAAACCTTTATTGACACGAGTACACTTTTTTATAAGAATATAACTAAACCACAGAAATGACTCCGGAAAAGCTGCAGATAGAGCCATAAGAAATTAATGCAACTGATTTCATCTGCGCGGTTTGGCTTTATGAAGCAGGCACGCAAACGGTTACGCCATGACGCAAACGATGACGCATTACCAGTCGGACTCTGGGCGGTGTGAAAAGAGCAAGAGCTAAACCGAAGAACCGGTTCTGAACCTGAAAAGCTCTAGCACGGAGCTTGAACCGGAGTTACGTTGGTGTGAATGAGGTATAAGAGGTGTTTTCATTCCTACCTCTGCCCAGGAGCTTAGGTTTCTGGCTCCGTTTCTCCGTCTGTCAGCAGGTTTTCAGAAAAAACTGCTGGCACCATTTTTGTGAAACTTGTTGGAATGGGGTAGCGTGGGCCAAGAAAGAGCCCCATATATGTTGATGTGCACCTTTCACTTTTGTTAACATTGTTAGGGAGTGTTGTTGGGATAATCTGAAAAAGGAGTAAAGAACTGGGAAGATACATGTGATCGTGCCATTACATTCGGAGAACGACCTCCGAAACAGGAATCAGTGTTGTATAAAATAAAATACAGCACATCTTTAAGTAGCATCCATGTTGTTTGAACATTACGATTTAAAGCTTATTAAAACAAAACATCTAGATAGATAGATAGATATTGTATTAATCCCAATTTGGGAAATTATTTTGTAACAGGACCAGTGTGTTCAACATTAAAATACAAATACTTAAAAGTGGAATAGAGTTAACAATTGAAAATAAAATGAAAATGAAAAATAGTATAGTATATCAAATATGAACAATATAAAGAATTCTGGATGATTAAAATGTTCTTTAAAATTGTCAAAAATATGTATATGTACATATGATAGTATATCATTTTGATTTTTTTTGATATACTTTATTAATCCCCGTGGGGAAATTGTTTCTCTGCATTTGACCCCTCCTGTGTTAGGAGCAGTGGGCTGCCATTTTTGTACAGCGCCCGGGGAGCTGTGTAGGGAACGGTGCCTTGCTCAGGGACACCTCGGTAGCACTTGGTCTTGCCGGGACTTGAACTGGTGACCTTCCAATTGCCAAGCCAAGTCCCTATCGACTTCGCCACCACCGCCATTTACAGATATACAGAACATTTCAAATTTGAAGGGTTGATTTAGAAAAGAGAGTTACCAAATTTGAGTAATGGGACCATCCGAGGAACATCTGCGTTGGCGAGCTTTCCCGCAGAATTTAAATCAGGTGTTGCAATCGACGTGTGATTCTCTAGTCTTTGTAGATGATGGGGAATTCTCACATAGCCAAGCCAGGCAGCTTTCACGATGTTCCCCCCACCCTCAACGATAAAGCCGATGTCACATCCAGATGTTTGCTTAGAACCACCAGGCACTGCCACACAGCTTGTCAAACGCCCGTCTTGAAGGCTTTGAAACAGATAATGGAGGCGCTCCATCAGAAGTTAGCCGCAGCACTGCAGAGAGCCCCTGCTGGGCAGAACAAAGATCCAAATGTCTGCAGGCTAATGGGGATAAGTAGTACAGATTTCCTCCCAGCGTGAGGCCATCTCTTTGTCTTGAGGCTCATCTTAAACACTCTCTGTATTTGCATAATTTCCTCTATCCGTGCCCACTCCAGTTATTACAAATACATTATAATGAAGGCGATTCCTCTGTCCAAGCACTAATTAAAAAGCAGTTACTACGGCATAATACCTGTAAGTTCTAGAGGTATTAACACGTTTAATACAATGCAGACACTCTTAACAACTATTAAAACAATTCCAAAGCTTTAATGTCTAAGGGATTACGTAAATTGAAAATTGAGGAGAGACCATAAAATCAGAGTTATGAGCTGAACATAGTTTGTAGTAAAGATCCCACAATCCCAACAGTGAGGTATAAATTCAAACTTTAGCTTGCCAGGCTGCAGTGTTATAAATCACACTGTAAACCCAAAGCTTTAGGGCTTTTTTTGATAGAGCAATCCAAACCAAGGCCTGCCATGGTGAAGATACTGTTGATAGCAATTTCAATTTGATCCAGGAACATGGATTATTATCTGTCATTATCAAAAGGAGAACATACATGTCTGTATAAAGTTTCACGGGAATCCGACCAATAGCTGTCCAGACATTTCGCTCAAACCCATGAAGGTCAAACTGGTGATCCCCAAGGTCAGTGGGCTTTCTGTCTCTGGGAAACAATCATCTCTGTCCACAATTCCTGGCATCCATTCAAAAGCTTTTAAATGATAGTGGGATGTTTACAGAAGATTGCATAGCGCCTAGTCAAACCGGTAACTGCTGATAAGAAAACAGTATGCCTGTCCAACTGCTGTGAGTTAGGGCTGCTCGATTATGGCAAAAATCATAATCTCGATTATTTGGGTCAATAATTGTAATTGCGATTATTACATGATTATTCATTGACTTTGAAAACATCCATTTATTGGAGAAAAAAAATGTGAACATTATGTTTTGAACAGTTGATTACCCTGAACTTTAAGTATAATTCAACTGAAAAACCAAAAAAAAATCGCGATTTAAAGTACGATTAATTGAGCAGCCCTACTGTGAGTACAGTAAGCAATACTTAAAGTCTGAAAACTCCAGACACCTTTTAATGTCGGTCGTGAAATCCCTCTGCCGTCAGTTTGCAAGGAAGTTGCTGAGTTAACGGTTATCATCCCTGATAGGACTGACATTCAAAGCTACAACAAAAAGACCCAGGTTGTAAAGACATCACAAATACTCCTTCATGTCACAGTTGACAGTCAACAGATATTTATGGTGTATCAGTGTGTGTACAGTACACTAAGTGTTTCATTGGCAGCTCCAAGTCTGAACTCAAACATTGGTGTGTTGAATAAATACATCTGTTTTTCTCATTTCTTGAATCAAAGTGGCATCCAATGCCTCAGCACCTCCCAGCGTTCAGTCACAGTGACGGATCACATCTCCCCGCATTGGCTTTTATCCCTCAGCCAGTGAATGGTGCATTCTGTGAGTTACAGTGAGGAAATCTGCTGCTCATATTACAGAGATTTATACATCTGAAGACAAGCTTTATCTGAGACGTTTTCAAGAGCACAGGCGTGCTGAAAGACTTGCTCTTTCAATGAGACCGATGAAAGAAATGTCAGATTGTAATTTAGCTCGCCTCTTACACACACATACACACATCCTATTCTCCTCTGGGGACTTTGGCAGATGGAGGCGTCTTTGTCTTGCCAGAAGTTTTTCCAACCTTGAGAAAAAACCCACCCCTCCTGAGTTTAATGAAGGCAAGCCACAACAGCGCTGTAGTAATGACTGGATTGTGTACAACCTTATCCCTCCCCCTCCTGGACAGAGCCTTTGTATTCACCGCAGGCCGAGCTTCTTCAACCACAGAGCGAGGGAGGGAGGGGAGAGAAAACAAGCGCTCCTCCCCAATGCTAACTCAATAATGACTTCCCACGGGGGAAAGAGAATACAGGCCAGTCTTTGAAGTGGCTGTGCAGCAGGAGGCTCTTCTGCTCGAGCCTCGCTACAGGAAGCGCTCACGTGGCTTTTATAGAGCTGCCTGGGCTCTAAACTGGCTCCATGCAGCAGCCTGCACACACTCATCATCATTAGTTCAGGTTAATGTCTGGATACCTGTAATCACTGCAGGAAAAAGCCATTTGTCATTGTTGAAAATGCTTTGCAAGGCTCTAGTTGTGTCAATCTTGCATGGCCTTCGCATGAGGAAACCACAAAATCGCAGGACTCAGTTACACAAAGAATGCAGCGGTTTCTGTTGTTTACATCTTCACACAACTTGTGTTGACTTATTTCCATGGTCAAGAATGGCAATGTTGGTTAGTCAGTCCACCACTTTGGTTTAGACTGAAACATCTCAACATGCATTGCTTTGACATGTGGGGCAGACATTCACGTTACGCAGAGAATGTAGCATAGTCACTTTGTTGGTCCCAAGACTTTTCCTTTTAACCCCATCATGAACTTCAGGTTTTAAACTAATGCCCCGGCCACACGAGGACGAAAACGGTCGTTTGCGTTACTGTTTAGTGTCATATAGACCGTTAGGCCACATGAGGACGACCGAATACGGCACTAAACGACTGCGGAAACGATAACGGGTCCCAAGGTGGATAGAACGGCATACGCAACGCTCTGGGGGGTCCAACAGCTCCGTGTGTACGCCCTATACGATCATTTTCTGATAGTGATTGCGCAATAGCCCCGCCTCTCCCCACCTCTGCTGCTCACCCCCGCGTCAAAGTAAACTGCACACTGAATTCAGATTATTTATCTTTCTCTCGATATGGACCTAAACGCGAGTGAAGTCTAATCTGACAGGACGGAGACACCTCTCAAACTAAACTAGTTATAAATATGTTTATTTTTACTGTCGGCCGGGTCACTCATTACTGGATCAGCTGCTGCATGAGACAGACACTGGCGCTGTCCGAAGAGAGGGAGGAAAAAGAGAGGCTCCGTGTATTTTATTATTATATTATATAGAGTCGTTATTCATTTGTTTTAAAGCTCAATAAATAACAAAGAAGACCTTTGACCGGCACTTTTATAATTTTGTCGGAAGATTTCAACTTTAATTCACGTTGACTGGGGAAAAACTCTGCCCGGTTCCCTCGGCCCCCACCGCGGAGAATAAACAGAAGGGCAACCATGACAACCATGCTTCTTCGCTGCTTTTGTGGAGGAAGTTACAGCGCCACGTACAGGCTCCTGCATATGTACTGCAGCTTCTCCAGCGGTTGGAGCTAAACGGAGCGGTCTCGTGTGGACAGACACTATCCGGATGTCTATTGCGTGTGGACGGAAGCTTTTTTGCGATTGCGTTTGCGTTAATCCTATGCGTTTAGCCGTTTTCGTCCTCGTGTGGCCGGGGCATAAATGTCTTTACAGCTATTGGATGATCCCAGCAGGATAAATGGGAATAACTTGCAAGCCGAGTCATCAGGTCAAAATGTCACATGAATTAGTTTATAGCCAACTACCTGGAAATCTATAAGATTATTCAGAGAGTGACACGTGCACCTTGGCCTCATCTCACTATGTTATAAAATGGTGTACTAGCCCCATAATTCATCTGTAAAATGTACTGGGTTATTTCACTACCCATGCTACGCCCTTCCACCAATCGACATGGAAAACAAGCCTAAAAACATTTCTCCTTGGCAGAGGTAACTCGTATCATTCCCAGTAGCCTCAGTTAGTCTTTAGTGTTAATTAGCAAATCCTAACAAAAATGCATGTTGTTGAAAATGGTCAACTACACGTGCTTCCTGACTGCAGTGTTCACCCCCAAAGCACAGCTTGATGCTGACACAATGAGTTACTGCATTGGTGGAGGAGAGTAGCTTCAAGTAACAGAGAACATGAAATACTATCCACAGTGTCCAATGTTAGAGCCAAGAATCTGAAGACTGTTCAGATGCTAAATCATTGCACAGCCATTTATTATACTGTGAGACAGGATTTTACAGTTCCTTAAAGTTATCAAGGCAGCAATTATTTTATCTTAATGTCAATGATTGCTCCCCTACGCTGTGTGTAACTCAGCCTCGAGCCCATTTGTTCCTACTGAAGATATATCTTAAAAAGCATGTCAAAATATATAATAATGTCCCCTCACTGTGGCTCATGCGTGTGTTTTAATAAGAGCTCTATGGCTAAGAGGAATATGCTACACCACATGTTTGAAGGATCAATAGAATGCATTAAAGGGTAAATATGGTAATATGGATTTTTAGCATATTTACCCTTTTAATGCACGACACAATTACATTCCTCTTCACAAAGTACATTCTTCACAGTTTCTTGTTTTTTTTTCATTCTTAGGATTTACAGATTTTCTAGCTTGAGAATGTGGTGTATTTGAGCCAAACTCACAGCTCCACGACTGAAACCACGGGAATGTTTCTACACTTTGAGCTTGGCACGCAGCCCGAGAATCTTAGCAGGAAAATCGACTTTGGCTATTGTTTCCAAATTCTGCCACATTGTGACACAGAAAACTGCCAAAACATTTCTCTTGGATTAAGGTGCATGTGAGAAAGGGCATCTCCCTGCTTTCCCACATCCCCAGCTTATTCCTTTCTGTGTGCACCGAGGAGAATGTGCTAGAACTATAAGATCTGTTTACACAGTCCCTCCTGAGGTCTTAAATGAATACACAGCCCCTAAAAACACACTACTCTCCAGAATAGGGAGCTCATTAGGACTGCACGGTAATGAGGAGCCATCCTGGAGCTCGGCAGCGGGTTAATTGGGCCAGAGAGGGCGCCGGGAGCCCAGTGTGAAAAGCCCCTCAACACACACACACTTTATCCCACCCTGAATGGTCTGAATTGCAGTGACCCGCAGAGGTCACCTTGTAATCACCATGGCAATAGGGGCAGCACACACGCCCTAAACGCACCGGGGGACAAATAGCAACCACTTAAGTTTTTGGCAGCAAGGCAGGCATCCCAGTGTGAATAATGTGCAGGCGGAGGCCTCTGAACAATCTGATGGCTTTGCGCAAAAGGGGCCTTGTGGGAGGAAACTCATCAGCAATAAAACCCCGCCTCACTCTTCAAGGAGTTGTGTTGTGTCTTCCCTGGTGATAAAACTGGGGCTACGGGACGGAGACATTGTTTAATGTTCCGCTTTATGAGGGCATTCTCTTAATCTCTGGAGACATTGAGCTGTGAGGCTGCAGCTCAGAAGCACTCTGTGTCCAGACTGTTATTGACTGTTCTGCAGTCAGGCTTTCTGCAGAACAGCCGGGCCGTTTGGGGGAACCTGCTTCCATTCTACTGGATTTATTCTCTAAATGTTCTTGTGTTCGATCCATAGGGAACATTTGCTAATGGACAGAAAACCTCACTAATGTCTGTCTTCAGTGTGAAAGGTGACAAACCCTTCATGACTCTGTCGAAGTCACAGGTGTTTATCAGCCTTTACTTGATCAGCAGGGATAGAAACATGACGTCCAGGTGGTTACGCCAATGTTCTGCCCATTTTATGGAGCCGTTCTCTGTGACGTGTGAGAAGTGAGTATAGATTTCGTATTAAAGCGTAAAATGATTATACTCTCCTCAAATCTCCAGCAGAAAACTCGTAGAAATAAAACCCTAAAAAAGACTTTTCACTGTTTCCAATAATCACCATCGGTGGTTTGAAAGTGGGAAAAATGGACTGAATAAGTGACAGATATTCACTGACCGCTACCTGACGTTGTTTAGTTTGTAAACAGGCGCTTTTGGTTCGTAAAACATGACACACTAAAAAAGGCAAACACATTAACTGTCAAGACACTTCTTTTTAAATAAAACCTGCATTTGCTTATTTTAGTGGAAAACAGCAAAAATTGGATAGTGGGTAAACTATCCAATTTAAAATAATATATTTCTCTCTCTGGCATCCATTATATTCTCAGGAATTGTTGGCTGCTCGTGAAATCATTAAAAAAATCCCATCTTGTCTGCTGTGAAAGGTTCCTCTGCTTGCCGCTGCCTCAAACTGTTGGCTTAGCCTCTCATAATGCGAGAGGGGAACGTGTGCACATTTGCATGTACTGGCTGAGGGGGAGGGGGAGAGCTCTGCCTCTCTCTGTAATCCCTCTCAGTCTCTTATCACCTCTCGCAGGGAGAGCGGCAGTGGGGGAGGGGAAGAGCCCCGCGTATCAGCGCAGCTCATCAGCCTACATTATTAAACATCCATATTTCCATATTTCATTGAGCCCCCTGCTCCTCGGCAAATTGCGTTCTACTTAGCATTCAGATGAGAATGGGATATGGTTAATGGGTATTAGATTTGTAGATGGTTATCCAGTGGCTATGTCTTTAATACGCAGAGCCCAGTCCATCAGTCAGCATCTCTCCCTGATGAAGTTGTAGTTTGATGTCACTTTTTTTCCCTTTTCTAACTTCTCCTTCTTTCCCACTCTTTTATCTCCACAGGTCCAAGAAGATGTCAGCGTTGGCCGCGACGTTGCAAAAAGCTTCCCTGCTGAAAAAAGACTTGGAGCTGGAACTGGAGGAGCTGGAGGAGGCGGCGAAGATGGTGGCGGAGGAAGAGTCCCACAGTGACAGCAGCAGCTCGTCCAGTGACAGCAGCAGTAGTAGCAGCAGCAGCAGCAGCAGCAGCAGCGACTCCTCGGATGAGAGCGAGGAATCTGAGGGGCGAGGAGAGGGAGGAGGGGGAGGGGAGACGTCTAAGGACAACCCTCCACAGTCCCAACACACTCCAGCTGCCTCTCCCCTCCCCCAGCAGAGCACACTTCTCTCAGCGGAGGATAAGGTGAACGCCCTCCCCTCAGCCTCAGAAGGATCCAGACAGCTGATCCAGGAGCTGGGGGAACGGGTGACAGAGGAGCTGAACATCTCCGAAGACTCCACAGCGGAGGAGAGAACGAGTTCACGGACGAGCGGCGGCGCAACGAAAACAGAAGCAACATCGGCGAGGAGCAGCAGCAGCGGGATTTTGTTAGAGCCGAGTCCTCGCAGGAACCCTCTGCTCATCGTCCACACTCAGGAGGATCTCACTGAGTGACTGAGTGCACGAGTCACCTGAGAGACGCTTTTTGAACTGATGGCTTATTGTAAGAAACGTTTTTTTTAATGATTTCATTTCTCTATGATCTTTAGAGCTCGTTTAGAGGACCTTAATGTCTATAAAGAATAGTTTCCTCTGAGTTTATGAGCTCATTAAAATCCTTTTTTTCATAATGATTTTTTTAATGAGCAAGTGTATGCTTTGAGGTCTCATTTCATTAAAGGAATTAGAGGCAGTCTTCTTTTTCTTCTGCCATATGTAAATCTGAAACTGGTGAGTTCATTGAAAGAAAAGGGCATTTATTTTGGTAATAGATTGTTCTTTCAAGTAATTGATCACGTTAAAAAAGGAAGTAAAAGCTGTTTTCAGCCTCTTAGATATGGAGATTTCCTGCTTTTCTGTTTTATATCATAAAGGGAATAACTTTGAGTTTTGGACTGACAAAACAAGACATTCGAAGATCTCCTCTTGCAATGGAGAAGCTGGGATGGACATGTTTCACTATTTTCTGATATTCTACACATCAAACAAAAAATAAATAATAGAAATAATAGCAAGTTGCAACCCTAGCCTTGAGTTATGTAACACTACTGCTGCCCTATGTCTAAGTACATGCTGTACAAATCTATTTAGTCTTGCATACTGTGTTTTGTTTTACATGAATTCTAAATGTAATTATGTAAACTAATTCAACAGAGTTTGTGAACTAGACCTCTGCTACAAGTGTACAACTTCTGCTACGAATGTACATTTCCATACTCGTATCAACAAATGCAGTCTATCTATATTTGCCTCCAATAAACCAAACAAATATCATTCCAGGAAGCTGACAATCCTTCATTGTTGCAGATCTCCCTGCCAAAGTGGCTGGCAGAGCTGCTTTAAGTGGGCTTTTCTTTTCTTAATGAATGGAAGGAAAAGTACTAACCTCCTTCCTAAAGAATTGATTGAAGTGGAAAAGACTGTCGGCACTAAACGGGGCCGCGGAGCACGCAGGAGTGATTGATTCATCTGGCATGAATGGAGGAGCGCCGTCAACGCGGCTCAATATCATCGGCCGTGTCTAGCAGGCGAGAGAAAACAAACAAGGAAGCACATGTCAGGCAGATAGATGAGAGCTGCGAGCGGAGGCTGCGGCACGGGAGCCGTTTGTTTGAGAGATAAGAGCACCCCTGGGCCCGAGGCAGAGCGAGAGATGGAGGAGCCGAGGGCCGGAGAGACTCACTGACTCTGGCCAGCTCAGGCGTGAAGATGTCCGCATACATCTGCAACAGAAGCCAAATCCACTTACCCTGCAATAAAATAGATTTTCATTTTGTGTCCCTGGTGTAGTTTATGTTATTGAAGGAGCATAAAGAGATCCAGAAATTAGCCAAATCTGTCCGGCTTTATGATCCTAACTGACTTGGAGAGTGATTGATGGAGCGCAGCCACAATGTTGCCTCGGGCATTTTCAAGGCAAATGTAATCCCGCATGAATGAAGGCTTCTCAGGAGCCGGCGGTGATGATGGCTCCTTAAGGTAGGCGGTGTCTCAAATATTGTGTTAGCGAGATGGATGGTGTTGTTAAACACCTCCCAAGAAGACACAACCTCCCAGCAACACCCCCTTGGGAGCGAGCGCCATCATCGCTGTGACGGAGATGAGTTACATCGCGACAGGCGGCCCGTTTAAACCCCCCTTCGTTCTGGGGACATGAGTTCGGGGACTGCGCGGCCCCCGCAGGCGGCGGTCCCCTTGGCCCCTCTGAGGTTTAACATTGATTAAGTGACACCGGGCTCCGAGGCCGTTTTTCATTTTAAAGTGGCCTCCATATTCCCCCATTAGTGCAGACGTCTCGGAGCCTGACCGGGGATCCGCCGCCGAGCTTTGCTTCTTCTGCGATTAATACCACTCACCAACAGACATTTTTCATGAGAAAGGCTGTGGTTTAATGAATGTGGCTGATAAATTATACAAGGCTGTAATAAATGTGATGTCCATACTCTATTTTCACTTAGATTTGATGAATCAGCCCCTTACCCATGTAGTGAGTGTGCCCTTTGACCTCCAAAGGTCTAAGAAAGTGGAGTAATGTGTTCAGGACTTATGTTGGCCACTGAGGTAATTAGCCCATTAGCAACTGCACATGTCAAATAAGAAAAGGCTAAAGCTGGTGATGTATTAGCTTTTTCCTGCATTGTCCACTACTTATCTTCATACTTGATGGGTACTGGCAGAATGAGCTAGTAAAAGTCTAGGGGACAGGTCAAGGCCGAATCATCTCCGGCCACCAGCAGAATAGATTTATTGAAAATTCTTGAGGCTTTTTTTGAGAACACAAAATAGGAACCATGCGTGTTCTTGACCTTGAAAAATTAATAATTTTGGAATAGTTGAATATGTTTTATTCTAAGCTTGTTCGCATTCTTGCTGAGAGCTATATTAATTATATTCAAGGAATGCACTGCACCCAGCCAAGAAAGAGTCAGGTAAAAAACGTAAGTGAATAGTCTGAATCCCGTTTGTAGTCTCGGTAGAATTGACCATATAGGTTTAAAATGGTTATGTTTTAATGCAGTCCCTGAGAGTAAAAGAGGCGGGAAACACATTCAACGACATGCAATCTTGGAAACAATCGACTGTCTTGTGACCAATTATTCGCTGTTTATTAACTTTTAAACTGGTTACTTGTGAAAACACCTGGTCGCAGAAGTCGTCTCTCAACTCCATTCTAATGTTCAAGTTGCTTATCGGACAGTAAGAATGATTAGCTTACTCTAGACAAAGTCACACACAGAAGATTATTTATTTCAGAATGATAGCCAGTCGGTTACCAGATTGCTGTGGTTTTAGTAGGCAGTAACGTTGTAAAGAGTCAGGCTAGACTTTTCCTTGTTTTTAGCCTTATTGCTAAGTTACACTGTTCGTCTCCTGACTTCATAACGGGACCATATGAGAGTGGTATTGATCTTTCCGTCTTACGCTCAGATAAAGGTAAGCAAAGAAAACCTATCACCAAGTGTCCACTTACAATGTTTTCCGGTATAGTTTTAAACTTTATCTCCCAACGTATAGGATGAATTTAAAATATCTACTACATCCTGTGGACCAAAAGCTATTCTGTTCAGGAATGCAAAGCTAGGAGAAGGCTACATATGAGGTTAAACAAATCTGTTGTAGCTATGTCTAGAGAAGACAAATTCCACCATATTAACTAACACATTACATTACATTGCATTTAGCTGATGCTTTTATCCAAAGCGACCATTGTCTTGAAGTGGATTCTAGCAGTTACCGGAAGCCAGTGAAGGCAGCGGAGGAGCGGCGTGGTGTGGGAGAATTTAGGAAGGTTGAAGACCAGACGAGCAGCTGCATTCTGGATGAGCTGCAGAGGTCGGATGGCACATGCAGGTAGACCAGCCAGGAGGGAGTTGCAGTAGTCTAGGAGTGAGATGACGAGAGCCTGGACCAGAACCTGCGTGGCTTTCTGGGTCAGCTGGGGACGTATCCTCCTGATGTTGTAAAGCGTGTATCTACAGCAGCGGGTTGTAGCAGCGATGTTTGCAGTGAAGGACAGGTTGTTATCTAGGGTCACACCCAGATTCCTTGCAGTCTGAGTCGGGGAAACAACAGAGGTGCCGATGTTGATTGTTAGGTCAAGAGTGGGACAATCTTTTCCCGGTAGGAAAAGCAGTTCAGTCTTGTCAAGGTTGAGCTTGAGGTGGTGAGCAGACATCCACTGAGAGATGTCAGCTAGACAAGCAGAGATGCGTGCGACGACCTGGGTCTCTGAGCGGGGAAAGGACAGAATGAATTGGGTGTCGTCAGCGTAGCAGTGGTAAGAAAAACCATGCGGGCTAATGACAGATCCGAGCGTGTTTGTGTACAAGGAGAAGAGGAGGGGACCAAGAACAGAGCCCTGAGGGACCCCTATAGTTAATTGACAAGGGTCGGACTCGGACCCTCTCCAAGTCACCCTGTAGGTACGGTCTTTCAGGTATGAGGTGATGAGGGAAAGTGCAGAGCCTGAAACTCCAAGTTCTTGGAGAGTGCGAAGGAGGATCTGAGGATTCACCGTGTCGAATGCAGCAGACAGGTCCAGAAGGATGATGACAGAGGAGAGGGATGCTGCTTTAGCCGTGTGCAGTTCCTCAGAGACAGCAAGGAGGGCAGTTTCTGTGGAGTGACCTGCCTTGAAACCAAACAATCCAGAAGGTTGTTCTGATGGAGATAACAGTAGAGTTGTTTAAAGACAGCGCGTTCAAGTGTTTTAGACGGGAACGGGAGGAGAGAGACAGGCCTGTAGTTTATAATATCAGACGGGTTGAGAGTAGGTTTCTTTAGGAGAGGGTTTACTCTTGCCTCCTTGAGACTGTTTGGAAAGTGACCAGAAGTTAGAGAAGTGTTGATGAAATGGGTGAGAAACGGTAGAATATCAGGAGCGATAGTCTGAAGGAGGTTTGAGGGGATAGGGTCCAGAGGACAGGTGGTAGGGCGGGCAGAGGTAATGAGGGTAAGAACCTCACTTGGAGAGATAGGGGAAAAGGAGGTCAGTGTGTTGGTGAAAGGAGGGTCTGGTGACCCAGCGGTGAGTAGAGGTGAGTCAGAAAAAGAAGAGCGAATATCATCAACCTTTTTTTCAAAGTGGTTAACAAAGTCGCTTGACAGAAGGGAGGAGGGGGAAGGGGCTTTGGGGGGTTCCAGGAGGGTGGAAACAATTGAAAATAGTTTTTTGGGATTGGAATAGGAAGATTGGATCTTATCTTGAAAGAAAGTGCTTTTTGCCTGAGAGATCGAAGCAGAGAAAGAGGAGAGGAGAGCCTGATAGGTTAGGGAGTCGTCATGGTGTTTGGATTTCCACCGTTTCCGCTCTGCTGCCCGAAGGATGGTTCTATTAGCACGCAGTGCGTCATTTAGCCAGGGAGCAGGAGGGGACTGACGAGCCTGCCGAGATGTGAGAGGACAGAGAGAGTCCAGAGAGGATGAGAGAGTAGAGAGGAGAGTTTCTGCAGCAGAGTTTGGAGGTAGGAGTTGGAACGAGTCAGAGGAAGGGAGGGCTGAGAGCACCGATGAGGCAAGGGTAGAGGGGGAGAGGGAACGAAGGTTACGGCGGACAGGTGCAGGATGAGAAGAGATTAGTTTGTTATGTTTGGAAAGGGGTAGAGAGAATGAAATGAAGAAGTGATCGGATGTGTGGAGCGGGTTTACAGAGAGGTTAGAAGTAGAGCAGTTCCTTGAGAATATGATATCAAGGACATTGCCAGCTTTATGAGTTGGTGGGGATGGAGACAGTGAGAAAGCAAAGGCGGTTAAAAGAGATGTTAGTTCAGATATCTTCCCCGTCTGGAGGTTGAAGTCTCCGAGAAGTACAGCGGGAGGGCCAGTTTCAGGGATGTGTGAGAGGAGATTATCTAATTCCTCCAAGAAGTCCCCCAAGGCGCCTGGTGGACGGTAGAGAACAACAATGGTTAATTGTATAGGATGGGTTACTGTGACGGCATGGAATTCAAAGGTGGAAGGAGTGAAGTTAGGTAGCTTGAAGAGGGAAAAGCTCCATTTGGGAGAGAGCAGGAGACCAGTGCCACCTCCTCTGCCAGTGGGTCTGGGTGTATGGGTGAAGGAATATGCTGTGGAGAGAGCTGCTGGAGTGGATGTGTTGGATGGAGTAATCCAGGTCTCAGTGAGAGCAAGGAAACACAGGAACACATTTCAAACAATTCTGGTTTAATGTCTGAAGATTTAGTGCACCGTTTGGCCGAACATGTGCTGTGACCTTGCAGTGCCCCACTTGTGTTTCCAAATGAAAAAAATGATCTCACTAATGTGATAAAGCATTCTCTCCCTTTGTTTTTGTTTCGACCGGGGAAAGTCAGCAGCAAGGACAGTGTGGTCTCTGCCCCCTCTCCCTGAGACACACTGCCTCTGGTTGATTGTAATAGAAAAACTCAATCTCCTCTCCCGCTCCTGAAAGGCAAAGTGATTCTGGTGCTTGAAAAGATTAATAGCCCTCAAGAAGAAATGAATCAGGTGCTCTCCAGGGCCCAACCCCTCCCATGGGCGGGCAAATAGAAATCCTTTTGTGCACCCTCGTGTCGCCCGGTGCGGCTCTCCCTTTTGTGGCAGTCGTACTGTGTCATGTCGCTCCAGTCTTGGCCAGCAAAGACACGAGGAGCTGCTCACAAAAAAAAAGAAAAGAGGAAGCAGGTGGCCGATCTCTTCAGCTCATTCTTCGGGGCTTTGTACTCGGTCCCTCTTGGAATGACTGGCGTATGGTAATGAGGGAACGAGTGCATGGGATGTGTCAGTGTCTCTCAGGCTGACAGCGCTGACAGGGAGGTATTATCTAAATGGGCTATTTCATGCTCTTAATCACAAAAGAAACAGTGGAATACCCCCTTTTCCGCAGCGTGTGGGAGCGCATGTGTGTGGCTGTGTGTTCACAGTGCCGGCATCCACTTGTCGTCGGTAACGTTGCCTGGCTGATTCATTCTAATTGGTGCGAGCAATGTCCATTAAATCACTCCCTAACTCTCAGTGGACATGAGCTATCAGGCGGCTTAATGCTGCAAATTGCCTCTGCTGTGTGTGTGTGTGTGTGTGTGTGTGTGTGTGTGGTGTGTGTGTGTGTGTGTGTGTGTGTGTGTGTGTGTGTGTGTGTGTGTGTGTGTGTGTGTGTGTGTGTGTGTGTGTGTGTGTGTGTGTGTGTGTGTGTGTGTGTGTGTGTGTGTGTGTGTGTGTGTGTGTGTGTGTGTGTGTGTGTGTGTGTGTGTGTGTGTGTGTGTGTGTGTGTGTGTGTGTGTGTGTGTGTGTGTGCGCAACTCATCGTTATACCGCCTTGTTAAGTGCGTTGGAGTCGCAGGGATGTGGGTAGAGTCACCTGGAAGAGCAGCCACGTATGAGGACCCGCTGATATCTGAATGTACATTTAAAACGATATTCCACTTGGTACATAACATTGCTACCCCTGACAGTTGACATACAGAACTGTCACAGTAGTAAACAGCACATTTATAATGAGGCTGCCTCCACATGGCCTGTCTCGAGCCCAGTATCCTATCTGAGCCAGTCTGTGTTTGAGTGATCCAGCTCCGGTCTTGTGTTTGTTTTCATTGCTAAAACAGCTGTCAAACACGATTAATATTTCAGCGAGAGAATGTGCTGGAGGGAACCTCCAGGTGCTAGGGGAGTTGGAAACAACAAGCCAACACTGTTGCTTTCTGGCGTTCTCCCTCTTCGGCTACTGTGTTTGC
This sequence comes from Gymnodraco acuticeps, assembly GCF_902827175.1. NCBI lineage: Eukaryota > Metazoa > Chordata > Actinopteri > Perciformes > Bathydraconidae > Gymnodraco > Gymnodraco acuticeps. The sequence goes on along the minus strand of NW_022992161.1, from coordinate 19,493 downwards.
CTCGTTCCTGATCTTCTTTGCCCCAAGTGAACTCTTTTATGACTCCTGAATCAAAGTGGCCAGGATGGAATTGACATATAGCGGGTAAAGCTCTCCTAGTTGGTGTCAACAAGCTGTGGGTGTATCACCGCATTCCTAGCCGTAGTTTGATCTTTTTCTCCCATCTTTTGGTGTTTCCTTTGTAGAGGCAAGCAGATCAGAGCTTGGTCAGAAGAGAAACCAAACCTCCGAGGCAGTGGTTTTGTTTTCTCTGCCTTGTGTCCACGGAAAAGAGCCATAGCCTTCATGTCAAGTCTAACTTGGAACAGTCTGCAAAAGGAATGGAAGCTGAGCAATTTGGTTCCACTAAATGTTTTAAAGCTGGGATAGTTGCTATCCAATCGGAAACTGTTGGAACCTGTAAATGTTATGTAAACTGTAGTCGCTGTAAATATGCTGTATGATGTCCTTTTTGTTATGTTTGTATTCATGTGGAACCTACTTGCAGCAGGTCACCCTTGAAAAAGAGATCAATGATCTCAATGGGATTCACCTGCATAAATAAAGGTTTGAAATTCAATTAAATGAAGTCCACGTTTCTGCCCCTCTTGGCTAACTGTACAGCAGCCTCGGACTAATGATGCCTCACGGATGTTCCACTGTTGCAACCAGACGGTGAACAAAGGCTTCTCGTGATCGTTCTCCCCCAGCACTGTGCAGACTAGCGCCCCTGACACCACCAACAAAGTATCTTGACTCGGGTAAAAGCCCCTGCTTGGGTGTAAACACAGAAACACACTTTTCTAAATTTGCTCGGCGGTGCCAGTTCTGCTGCTTCTGTTGACAAGCTCTAAGCAAACAAACACACAGACTTTCCACCCTGATCACCCTGCCGCGTTTCATCTACGGCACCTCCACGGCTCTCTTCCCAGTTAGTCTGCTGCACTTCCTTTCTATTTCATGCTCTGTCTCTCCCACTTCCCCCCGCCCTCTCACTTTCTTTCTTATCTCCACCCAGCTTCGCTTTGCAGTTCTCTTGAACGTTGTGTCAGCCAACCCACGTGCGTCCCACCCAGTCGTGCAGCGTTTCTCCTGCGCCTCTCCTTTCCACCCCTACACGCATTACAAGACTTGGCCTCCTACCATATTCCCTCCCCCTGGGATGCGTTACATGTAAGCAGATACCCACACATGTGTCGCTATGCCGATCCTGTCAGAATGTCATGGATCGGCCACCCTACGAGATTCAATCGCTGTTCTCTGGCACGGGGAGGTGTAGATTACATCTGCATGGTTCAGCGCCGTGCCTCCCAGCTGACACACAGATTCAACAGAGAGGGTAAAACATGGGGGCTGACGGGGGAGAAGAGAGGTGGGGGAGGGGATCACTGTCAGTGTAGCACGACTTTAAAAAGAAAAAACAGCCGTCTGAAGTTCCTGCTCATTCTGTCTTTTAGTTTCTTGGAAAGACTTGTACTGATTCTCATCAAAGAACCAGACTTGGGGCTAATGAAAGATTGCAAAGAACGTGTTAACATGAGTCAAAAGCAGAAAATGACTAAAGTGTCATTAGGTTTACAGAAAGTGGGTCCTCAGCTATGACATCGACATCTGCCGCACCATGACTGGCAGCTAAGTGGATTCTCCTGACATCAGAGCAATAGAAAACGCATGTCGTATGTTAATGTTGTGGCAAGCCGTGGGAGCAGATACAAACTGATAATGTGTAATAAAACGATGTGCCGGTTGGCTGTGAGCTGAGTGGACTTTAAAAAGAGAGAGGAAGCTATCAGATAACCGTTGTTAAGGTCAGTGGATCCATTTGCTTGTACACAAGAGCTGTTGAACTCTAAACCCTGGCAGAGTGGCTGCTTTAATTCTCCTTGAGCATGGGATGACTGTGTGGAGAGTGGAGACTTTGATCTCTCTGTTCTACAAGATTGATGTATTCATTGATATTATTTGACATGTTTGCATCAGAGTTTTCTTTTAGAAGAAACATCGTATTTGTCCGGCTTATTTCTGTGTGGTCATATATGTGATGCAGTATGTAATTAAAGCTCAGGCTGCTGATATAATCAATCACTGTCACATGTTATAAAGTTGTCATTAAGTGTCGAACAGTGAGATAAACAAGTGAAGAAAGTGTTAAACCCCCACCCACACACACACATTTACAACATCTCACTCTGTGGAAATATACTCAAGTGGAAATCTGTCTAATCTCTTTATCCGCTCTTAAAACATTTTTCAATCGTGTCAAGCAAGTGCACACCATGAATGTGTTTGAGAAAAAATGTGTCATATGAACAACTGGTTTTCCGTTTGTAGTTTGAGTATTATTGGCAAATCACTTTAGATGTGGTTGTAATTGAGTAAACAGTGCGTGTGAAGTGCATAAGAGGCACTGACTGAAATGCAATCTTAGAACCCATCGGCTTTGCCTGTTGACAATTTATCTTTTTATTCATCAAGAGATATCAGCATTCACAATCTGGTCGTAAAACTAATTCTCAACATCTTTCCATTCATGTGAGCTGCTAATCGGACTGTTCACAATGACCAGCGCACTGAAGAGGGTCTTGGCCTGGATATCAGGAAATAATGGCCACTGCCCCCAAAGGCTTATCGTCGTCAGACTGATAGCCAATTGGCTCTTATATTGGTCTCTGAGTTATGATTGGAAGTATGGAAAAGGAAATGGGTAGAAACATTTGAAGCATACTGTAGTCCATAGACTTACACTCTCATTGTCATTATTGCACAAATTGCCCTTCAAAATGCCTATCCAACTTCCAATGCAATGTCATATCCCATCTGACATTCTGAAATCTTCCTAAAAAGGATAACTACTACAAAAGGTTAGGAAAAAAGTGACCTTTGCTACATTAAACTCTTCCCAGGTGTCAAGAACGAATTTGCATAACTCGTGCTTTAAATCAGAAACATGTGCTTTTATTTCATCCTATATTTTCTCTCTTGAATAACATTCAGATCAAAAGACTTGAGATGCATATTTTTGGTAATACATCTGTTTGCAGCGTGGTCCAGTCCATCCTCTGATCTCTATGAACAGAAGGGAGGGTGATGGGAGAGCAGGATTTCATGCGGAGAGTGTGCTCCTCTTTAAGAGTCCAGAGAGTGTAACCCTAACATGAGCATAAAAAGGAATGAGGCTCCCGTACACCCACACAACATTAATGTCTGCCAGTGAGTCAGGAGCAGCCTTCACATATCTGTGGGATGCTAGCGTCACCCGTGGATTTGGTCACACACCTCCCTTAAATATCACTTTGCCTCAATAATTCAAGTAAAGCTCAGTACAAATGCAACTTATCCAGAACTCTCATTGAATGAAGGACTTTTTTTTTGTTGTCATGCATTGATATGCAAATATTTCTGTCATCACATAGTGAGTACTGAGTATAACAAAAATATAGTTGGATATTGTTGGATAATACTCTTAATTCACTTTATGGTGGAGCGTAAGATGAGAAGATTGACCATCAATATCACTCATGTACTTAGACTAGTTTGAAAGCTAGATACGGCAGTAAGCTTAGCTTAGCATAAGAACTGGAAGCAAGGCAAGACAGCTCCAGGACGTAGCACATTATTAAACAGAAACATGCTAGCTAATGCTAACTAACGCAAAGCTAGGCATTTTCTACCTTTGAAGTTCAAACAAGGCTTGGCTAGCCGTAGGCGCCCGCTTCCAATCTTTATGCTAAGCTAACTGCCTTCTGGCTCTAGCGTCTTATTTAGCATATAGATACATCTAACCAACTCCCTGAGGTTTCTTTCCTTCTTTAATTGGGTTTTTTTGGGGGGAGAATTTCCTTATCGACCACAAGGGTCAGAGGGGTCGTATGCTGTACAGATTTCTGTACAGCATACGACCATACTTGCCAACCTTGAGGGGGGGTTGCTAGTGGATCGCCAGAGCTGTATTAGATTAACATAAACATGCGTATTGTAGTTGTAAGTGCACTGCCTTGCGGCCTGTAGCACCAGCATAGGTGTGGGCTGGACCTGTATTTTACAGGAAAGGAGTGAGCAGAGGGTCGAGTTGTCGATTCTTGTTCTGTTTTCTGTGACTCCTCACCCTCTCAGACTTTCAGTTGCGCACGCTACTAAAGAGACGCGCTACCATGGAAACCAAACAATGGTGTAGCTGTATTAAAGTCCGAGTGGAAACAGTCCTGAGTAAATCTGATTTTGTCAGAAATCGGGAAAAATGCGGGAGAAATATGACCCCGGGAGGAAACCGGGAGAGGGCAATGAAATCGGGAATCTCCCGCGAAAATCGGGAGGGTTGGAAAGTATGCATACGACAGCTACGACACATACGAAGATCTCTACTAATTTGGCTTCGAAAATACAATTTGATCGATTGATTCATACTCTGTAGCTGTGATGAGTGTGTAACGTTTCTGTATTTGTACAAAGCATTCTAATTTCAAAAAAAACAAACCATTACAGAAGTATTTTTCAGATGTTTTCTCTGTTTGTGTAGTTGCAACACCAGCCAACACAAACCTCTTGAGTTGAACTTACTTTTTCACCCTCATACTGTGTACATGTCAAGGAGCTTGTTGAGTGCTCAAACTGACCTCTCCCAAAAGCCAAAAGCAGCAGTGAATAAATCACAAAGTAGGGTGGTTTCCAGCATTCATCTCAGAGGGATAAGGAGAGAGGGAGAACAACATATAGTCGAGTGCCAAGAGCCCCATTCTTGGAAATGTACATCTTGGCAGTCTCACTAGCATCTAGCCTGTTGGAGGATGCAAGAATGTGACAGAAGGCATCGTGACGACAGGATGTAATCGAGAACAGACCTTGATTCTGAACCCTGGTTTGGAGAGAAAACGAGCATCTTGTCAACTTCCAAACTGTGAGATGATGTCTATTTGGAACCTAATAGGGAAAGTATGCTGTACTGCTATCAATTTGTTGGCTTTCGTTGTGTCTGTTTGGCACCATTATAACATAGTATCTCCATGTTTGGTATTTAAGTACTTTGTGACCTTAAATCAAGTTAATAAGGACTTTTTATTTGATGGAAATTACGCTATGAATAGACTACAGCTCAATTATCTCTGATTTGTTTTCCTTGCCAGACTTTATATCAACATTTACTTCATGGACATGCATGTTTTTAGTCATTCTGTGACTCAGAATAAATGATAAAAACTTGAGTCATAAGGAATTAATGTGAGCTTATGGATATACTGTGACTTAGGCTTGGCTTGTTCTTAAGGAATCTACCTCTAAATCACTTCAAAGTAGTATTTCACTTTCAACAGCGTTGCATTCTGGACTAAGCGCCACCCAAGACAATTGTTATTAGATTAAAGAAACACAAACCACTTAGGCCTTTTTTTCCTTCCGTTGATGATATGACTATAATGAGCCAAATGTGCTGGCACAGTGCTAAAACAAAGTGTTTAAATAACTTCAAAGTGACCTAACACATCATATGGCCACCATGTTTGAGGTTCATTGTTCTTTACAACACTTGAACTTTTCAACAAGCGACAGATGGAGTTTGCAACTGAGCATCTACGGCCAGGCTGTGAGGCTGTCGACACAGCAGAGCTTTAAGTTAAATGCCAATGTAAGAACACTAATAGCTCACAATGCCCTTAGCAATGACAGACATTTTGTCAAAAGATCACGCAACAAAACCACAAATGGGAATCATGTGGTGCCGCTGGTGAAAAAGGGCAGTGGATCAGCAAAGTCAGTAAGATATTTAATTAGTGCCACGATGGCTTTACAAAATGTTGTGCTAATTATATGGTTCATGTAAGGATATTTCAAGAATAAATGAAATCGTTGGCCTGAAGGATTATCCTCATAAGAACTCATCCCCTGTATACCATTGAGAGTTGTACCAATTTACAAGAAAATCTATCCAAAAATAGCTAAGTTGTATTTCACAAACACACAAAAACTATGGATCATCAAAGTCAGTGTTGATATATGAATGTCTAAATATCAGATCAATGAAGCATAACGTTGAGATTTTCAGTGTGGAAGTGGTGGATTGGCCGACAAACTGTCCATCCTTAAAGCCAATAGAAATGAAATCTCAGGACATTGTTTCATGATCGCATGACCAGTTGCAGAACAATTTATTGATGGATATGAACACTCTCCAAACTGCCAAAGAAGAAGCATAATTTATTAGCAAGCCAAATATTAACACCACCAAGGAGGTAATGTTTGGTTTGTTTTGTCTGTCTGTCTGCCAGAGCAAGATTAAGGAACAAATACTGGCCAGATTTGAATGAAACTTGGAGGAATGTTGGGCCAAGTAAGAAGCCATTAAGATTTGGTGCGGATCCAAATCATGGGCGGATGCACTCATTATTGTTCACTTTTGAGGCATTTGGCACTAATGTGAAAACCAACATTCTTTTTTCATTGTTTAATGCCAGCCACAGTTATAGCCCCAGAAATACAGGATATCATTCTAACCGTGATCAGATCTTTTTCCTGTTGTAACACATGGAGCCTTCTTATCTGGTCAGGCTTAGACTGGATCGGCTTACAAGACACCCATCCCTCCCTCCAGGAAACCTGAGTGCGCAGACCATAATCCTGACCCTAATGAACCCAAACCTGTCCTGAACCCCAACTCCTAGATGCCTTAAGCCCAGTTGCTAGGAGATTTCTTATACGACTAAACCCTGTATTTGCAAGAGTGTTTCTAAATGCTTCTTCTGCTCTGACGTCTTCTAATTATGCAGTTTTTCTCCCTTGTCTGTCATCTGCAGCCCGAGTTTAGTTTCATATGCTCAACAAAAGCGTTGTTGCATCTGTCCCTGTTCAACAATTTAAGGATGATTGCAGCTTCGCCACATGAAACATTCGCTCACAAGGTAGAGAAGAAGTCAAAGCACCATGTAGTATTTTAGATGTTACAGTTATGTGGATGAGTGCAGCACACACATAACCTGCCCTGGGCCTGTTTCCACTGTGCAAACCATCGCTTCAGCGGACAAGGACAAGCCGAAACCTTCTCTGACATGACAAAGCAGTGGGCTGTGTAAAAGTCTGATCCGACACAGCTGCTTGATTCTTAATGGCGTGTTTCTCCTCACATGACAGCCCTTCTCACAATGTTGTGACCGCAAATTGTTCCTGCTATGTGGGACCATTTGAGGAATGCACATATAGGATTTATCTGACAGAGCTTTGACCTCTTTGGTGATAAGCTATCTGCGAAATGTGTAAATGTGTGAATAACTTAGGGGTGTGTTTCCCCATGTAATAAATCAGAAGCAGCAGAATGATGGATCCTGTTCCTTTAACGTGGTTAGCTAGATTTTTTTTTAGTCGTGGTTTGACAGTGGGGGTTTATTGGCTTATCAATGAATCCACTTATTGGATGCTGACAACAATATCAGCAGCTTTTGGATTAATTGCCATGATGTTTTGTACAGTCTCCAGAGTCCTAATGACTTTGGTTATTCCCAAACTATTCCTCTAATGCCACCATGAATAGGTTTTTTTAAAAACTTTTGTTTAATGTTTTCTAACCATCAAAGGTGGCTTTCCATGAACCCAAATCACTTTTGGTAACTTTCCCTCTAGCGCTTTGAGTCAAGTTGTCAGAAAATCTGCAACAAATCTCGCCTAAAGATACAAAATGTTTATCTAATGTCATCTTTAGGTCAACGTTTTTATTTGTTCAATACTTCAAGCCTCATCTGTACCTTGTTTAGAGCCAATTAGTACATGTAAGAAGACCTGGATGAAGACCATGCTTGATATTTCACCTGTTTATCCTCTGAATGTCATTATGATGTTCGAAAAAACGTTCCGAACTCCCCACACAGAATATTCCGACAGTTAGACAACGCAAATCTGCGATGAGACAAAAAGTATTCACTTCATGTCTTGACCAAACTTTGAACTTCTCTCTCCATCTCAATCTTTTACCTCTTGACACAACAGTTACTGGCATCTTTGATGTGAACAACAGAGTGCAACCCTATGAATGTCTTCCAGGAAAGACCATTACCTTTTCTTAGCTTAGCATAACCTTTAACCTTCATTCCTTTGAGGCTGGCTCCAAGTGTATCTGGCCTTTTGGTAAGGGCATCACACTGCTGAGTTCAAACCTGCACAAAAGCCTTTTATTAACTCTGTCAGGAGGTTATCTTTTATGTTGGGTTGGTTTGTTTCTCTGTTTGTCAGCAGGATTACCGAAAGATACCGGTCCAATTTTCATTAAACTTGGTAGAAGGTTGTATCGTTGAACAAGAGACAACACATTACATTTTGGAGCGAATCCAAATCATTAGGTGGATACACACACAGTCATTTTCACTTATGTTATTGCCAATTGTCTTTATTACACAAATAAATTAGTTAATTAAGGCGAGTGTTTACAGGAAAACTAGATGCACAAATCAATCCTCAAATGTCTTACAAGAAAGTTGATTAGATGAGAATCCCCAGTCACATTTAAGAACTGGACCCATTTGTATCACTGTACATATGAAAAAAAACCTTGACTAAGCAAAAATACATCAATAAAAATGATGTTGACACTAATTATTGTTTTAAATGTAGCTCAAATATACAGATGACAACGAGCGACTAAACACTGAATTTCCCATATTGATTTGTTTTGCCGCGTTGTTAATTAGCAATGATAATTTTATTTACGTGCTCGTTCAACTCAAGTGTAAAGTGTCAGCCGCCTCTTCATTAAATCAAACGCTCGTCGCCCACGTGGTTCACTCACGACTGACTCTCCCCCCGAAAGACAGCAAAGGGCAAGCTGTCGAGGAAATCAGGTGTATTAACAAGTCAATGAGAAATTCATGTGTGTATAATTTCACAGTGAGCACATCTGACCTTTGTTAATGATGCCACTCAAACCTGCAGGTGGTGTTGCTCAAATGAACTCCCGTGGGAGCGGCGTGTGTGGCTGCTGCGCTAAAAGCGGCCGACTGAGTAGGAAAAAGAAAGATCAATCATAGGCAAAAAGTGAAAATAGAAGGAAGCCATTGTCTGAATCACTTTACATCAAATCTCGCTTTGTTGTTTCTCTGATGTCTGGCACCTACCCCTGTGTGTGTGGCAGGAATGCAAACATGTATTCACTGGTGAGTACTAGGCCAACTCATTTGTACGCAATTTTTTTTTCCCCACCTGCCAGCGGCAACTTGAAAAAGGTGGGGGAGGCTGGCTTTCTTCTTCCGTTAGCTATAGTAGAAAAAGACCTTCCAGCTTTCACTTTCACAGGTGCTTGAATTCACTCGTGCTGCTGCTGGGGTGGATAACTCTTGAGATCTTTTTGTGTGAAAATGACCCTTATAATGCGTGTACTCTACTTGGAGTGGGCTACTGTTGGTTTTTCAGCACGTTTCCAGGGTTGACAACATCCTTGAAAAGCAATGTATCCTCTCCCATCCACAGCCACCTTCTCCGTGCTCGCTCTTCCAGCTATATCCAACCATCTCCTCCTCTCATCTCCTGGAGCCCTCTTACTCCATCTTAATTTCCCGCCGTGCTTTCATCACCTGCTGACTCACCTTCTCCATCCGACCCCCCTCTCTCTCTCTCTGTACCTCCCCTGCTTCTCCGCACAGCATCACACACTTATCACATCCAGTAACGTAAGAATCAAATGTGAAGGCCGGTCCGCTCTCGCACTGCTTAAATCTCCTCATAATGGAGCCCAAGGGTATCTGAAATTGAGTGTGAAGACTACATCAAGGTCATTTACTCCGCCCCATAGGATAGTGATGGATGTCTTGTCTGATTGCTCGATTTGGCTGTCCGACTTGAGGAGGGGGAGCATATCCCAACGCACTTTCTGAGTGTTGCTTTTGCGCGGATGGCCAAAAAAGTCATCCCCAGCGGGTAGAGGGAAAACTAAGGAGGGGATGGTGTAATAGGGAAGGCGGTGATACTATATAATCCACTGCACTGAACAAACTAAAACCTTGACTTTAAGTTAAATGTGTTTTGTCAACAGAGTTCACATGTTTTAGATTTGTCGAAAGCAATAATATTAAGTCTTAATAAAAGTTCATCTTAATATTATTGCTTTCAACTAACCAAATACAGTTATGTGAAATCTGTTGACATTATACATTTAATTAAAGTCAACAGTTCAGTTTTTTTCAGTGTGTATCCTTGAGTGAGACGTCCAGATTCTTGAGTCAACATTTGAAGGGATTCAAATCAAACATATTGATTGCGGGATGCATGCCACACCATCTGTCAATACACTAATCTGCCAAATTGACTGCGCCTCTCGGGGCATTGTGCGGCTCCAAACAGCTGGATCCAGTCATAGAAAACCATAAACATGAGCCGTAGTCAGCTGAAACCTTTCCCAAGTGCCTGTGATTTATAATCCCCGGGATTGTGTGTGTGCACTTGTGGGAATTACTATGGACTGCGGTTTGGACATGCAGGGCGAAACCCATGCAATTGTATTGTTGCGGTAAAAGGCATCGTACGCTCGTAGAAGCATGATCCAACACTGGACTCAATCGCGTGTCTTTGCCATTTTCCTGGGTCCATCCACTTTCTTAACGGCAGCGTTAAGGGAGTAGAAACTGGTGACCCGTGGCGACCTTTCCATCCAATCTCATTTGTCACGCTCTTTATGCATGACTATTATGAAGATTAGGTTCATTATCTCATTTGATTCACTCTAATAAAGTGTGATAAAGTATAGCGCCATAATAAGTCCAGAAGCCATGTAATTATATTTGAGTCTTAAATCTGACCACACATTAATAATACTCTCAATACGGCTCAACACAATTCCTTACTGACCGATAATCCTTCTAGCAATTGGATTGGAGAGAAAATTGGAGAAAAGTTATGTTTTCTATGCTTGGTACCAATGTATATACGTTTTCACATGACAAAAACATATTTCTGTGTGTTTTATTTCCAAAGAGCGGACAGAATTCAGAGAAAAACAGAATTACCTAAAACGCATCTTCAAGAAATTGTGGCGCCCAGTCATCCTGCAGGAAGCAACAGCGGGTTTCCGAATGAATCCAACAGATGAGGTGTGAAACTGTCACATTTGTAAACAACAGGCAGGTATTCGACAAGTGAGGCGTGATTGTCTCCGTCTTTATTCAGTGTTATGTTTGAGAGTTAACAAAGCGTGAGATTGGGCCGTGCCTCTACGCTGCACATTCTCAGCTCGCAGGCCTTTTGTTCTGCAGCCCTTTGTGGAGCCTGCCTGGGATTCATTGAAACTCTCCACTGCTGAGCTGAAGGAGCTGCTGTCACACACACACACACACACACACACACACACACACACACACACACACACACACACACACACACACACACACACACACACACACACACACACACACACACACACACACACACACACACACACACACACACACACACACACACACACACACACACACACACACACACACACACACACACACACACACACACACACACCATGCACAAAAGCTGAAGCTCTGCCAGCATTTCGTGGGATAATCTACCTTCCTGAAGGTTTACTAAAGCACCCTTTCCTCCCTCCCTTCCCACCACAACCGCACTTCTCCTCCTCCTCCTCCTCCTCCTCCTCCTCCTCCTCCTCCTCCTCCTCCTCCTCCTCCTCTCCTCCTCCTTATCGGCCCCAGTGTAAGCCAGTGTGTGGTTTCCTGCCAACTTCATGGGAGCCGTGAGCAGCCACTCCAAACAGGAACACGCATGAAGACATTCCAAGCCGCCGAAGGAAACAGTGTCCTCAAACCGCCCTCCCCCCTCTCCGCCAATCTCCCCGTGGACCCTTCCCCACATCCCACACAGCTCCGCCAGGGCCTGACCGCTGGACAATGAGCACACATGAACTAACACTAACATGCACAGACACACAGGAGCGGGCACAGACTGTAGCCATTCATCACGCCCATGCGGATATGAGAATGAAGATGGGGGTGTGTGTGTGTGTGTGGTGTGAGTGTGTGTGTTGTGTGTGTGTGTGTGTGTGTGTGTGTGTTTGTGTGTGAATAGTTGACAGAGAGAGAGAGAGTCCAACTAAAGGATTGAAAGCTAATACAGAGAGCAAATCTATCATCAGCTCATTTTACATAATTTATCATCATCCATTAAAATGTTGGTTTTGGAGCGGGAGTCTGACTACAGAGAGAATGTAAAAGTTTGGGCTAATTTGCTTCAATAACATTACTTTTTTCAGAATAGGAAAGACAAAAAACATCTAGAACACACATTTAGTTACATTAGTTTGATTGACTGTCTATTTTTTCTGTATTTCTCTTAATTATATAAAAAGGCATCAGATATGCCTAATTTGCATATTTATTAAAATGTTCTTTTACCCGTAATATAAAAAATGGTTGTCTTCATGTAATTAATCACCTGGGTGGGTTTCATGGAGGTACACTATTCACCTGTAGAGTTATTGCAAAACGCATCCAACCAACCAACGATCCATCCATCCACCATGTTTCTGTTTATAGCAGTTTATAGAGTGATACAAAGGGATATCAGTTACTCCCCTATCCCAAAACTCTCATTGAATCTAAAATAAACCTGATTGTTGAAATTGGATTTAACCAATATTCACATTTGTCTTCCCAAGAAATACACAAACGTCCAATGCCACCATTGACAGTTGGGGGTTTGATGCCTTGCTCAAGGACACCTTGGCACGCCAGTGGGCAACTGGCATCTCTTCATATACCAGTCCACACCCTGTGTATTTGGTCCAATCAGAACTTGAACCGCCAACCTTTTGCTCCCAAAGCCAAGTCCCTACAAACTGAGCCACGGAGGCGTATGGCGCAGTGGGTTGTGCGTCGGTGTTCATATCAGGGGGTCACAGGTTCAAACCCCACTGCAGTCAGCATGTCGTTGTGTCCCTGAGACACTTCACCCCAAATTGCTCCTGTGGGGATTGTCCACAGTATTGAGTATGTAAGTCGCTTTGGATAAAAGCATCTAACAAGTGACATGTAATGTAATGTAATGTAATTAGCCACTGATTTTTAAAAGGTAATTTCTCACTTGCATATTTAAACATAACATTTCTTAAAACGTCTTACTCAAATTTGTATTTTATTTGTGTGAGTAATTGACTGAAGAAGTTTCATAGTGATGTCTATTAGTTAAACATTTTACCATATTAACCCACAGTGTCTCCCCCTTACTGTGTGTGTTCACTGCATTTAACCATGAGTTGTTAGAGAGGTTCCTCTTCTGTACTTCCTGTTAAATTGGCAATCCATAAGAGCTTTAGCTGGAAAGCAAACATCGCTGTCAAGAGTACTAAGAGAGCAGTTGGAGGGCTGTTATGTGCCCGGTAGAAGAGTACATTTGCTTAACATTGCAGGAGGGCTCATTGAAACCAGACAGCAGGTCTCAGTAAAGGCAATACATCTACACACAGAAAAAAGAGAGGCAAAAGTTCTCCATGAGTTTTGATAAAGTGAGATACAGACCAAGACAGAGACTCACATGGGCATCCTCTGCAGGTGAAAGGTCAAGTAGGTGTTATCGTGGTAAGATAGTGGAGCCAAGACATACGCAATGAACTCATGGTCTTTTCAAGACAAAGCTTTATTTATGACAATGTGCCATTACGTTGAGGAGAAAATAAATTGTTTGATTAGAAGGCATAAGAAGGAAAAACCCTTTGTGAGACTTTTCTGGGCAAGAAAAGAGAGACTAAGAACTCATCTAAAGTCGTACTCGCTGCGATTTCTCTCTTGGCATCCGAGGCGTATCGATCGGGGAATGTTATTGAGGGATCCTGCGAGAGATGATTAATCATAAGTCACTTTTCTCCTCTGTGCAAATGGATCAGTGCCAAAGAGAGAGAGAGAGAAAGAGATTGTCCTCAATCTACTGTCCCGCTGATTTTCTTAGCAGCCATTTCTCCCACTACTGCCCCGCTCTCTCCATCTTAGCTCAACTCCTCGGTTTCTCAATGTTTTTCGAGGAACAAGTAAACAGAGTGAAATGGCCCCAAACAGAGATTTGGAGAGGCTGATTTCTTCCCTCCTTCCTTGAGCGGTTGTGGTCACCAGGCTGATACGTGGCATCTTTTTGTTTGTGCCCACAGAAATGATTCAGTGGCGTATTGAAATTACACAGTGGGCTCTTGCAGAGTAGATTTATAATTCAGGTCAAATGTTGGATGCTCGTCGTGACAAACTCAAGTACTCAAGGCAAGAGGACTTGTGTTAAGATGTTGAAAAGATGAATACTTGTCGTTTGATTGCACATATTCCTATTGCTTGTCTTTTAGTGCTTAAGCTTTGAGTCTGTGAGCAGTTGAATTCCTCATGTACTGTGATCGCTCAACAAAAAGGATAAGGATTTAATGAATGTGTCTCCATTTCTCTAACTATATTTCAAAAAACCTTGCTTGCCTTTCATTTCTGACATTTTATACGTGTCCTTTTGGTTTCAGTATTTCGAAAACAAAGGCTTTGATTGGCATGATAATCCAGATCTGCCTTGAAGTCTGATCCACATGTAGCACCCAAAGCCCCATCCATTACATCATGGTTCACATAGCTTGACTATACCACTATATCACGCATTTAGCATAACCCAGGCTTACCGGCAGTGCCACAAATATGTCCAATGCCAACATTTTAAAAAGTCTCTAATTATAAAATACTTGCACAATTTGGGCATGGTGAATGTGGTAATGTGCTTCAACCAAAATGTTTACCGGATGGTGGAACTGCTTTGGAAAGTCCCTCCCACCATTTGTGTACCACATCAGATTTGGTAAAGATGAACGGTTTGAACGTTTTTACATTTTAACCCAATCGGTTAAATCGCTTTTCATTCATGTACCTAAAAATATGTAAAATCTTGTTTCTTAAAACCAAAACTCATGATTGGTCGATACTTCCCTTTGTCATTGGGACGCCTAGAAGCAGTTGAGACCAGTTCTCTGTGATTTTGTATCGTGTCACGCCCCTCACTTCAGCAATAAGTGACAGGCATCAGTTTGAAGCTTCGTGTAATTGGTTTGAAATGGACTTATAGCTTTTTGCTGTGTCATCTGTACTGAAAGCCAGTCAGCTTAATCAGAACTACCACTTGGATGGTCGAATAACTTCAGAACAGAAGCCCCTCCTTTCCCATGTCAGATTAGTTTAGCCTGTGCCCAAAGACTTCTGGTACTTACTTTGACAATCCAACAATTCATTTCTAACTCAACTACTTCCATCAATATGGATGAACCCCCATCCCCCGATATGATGTTTGTCTTTTCACTCTAGGTTTTGAGCGGTCAGACACGACACATTTCAACCCTTACATCCCGCTTTTCTACACACTGCTTCTTGCATTAGCACCGAACAATGTCCTTAATTACAAATATGCCAATAAAGCCTTAATCATGACAAATGATGATGTTTGATTGGCATATTGGCTGCTGTTGAGATTGAACCTGTGAGTTCTCCAGACACACTACTCAGGTTTTACACATTCATGCCTAGAAGCAGTACAACCTCAATCTTGTGCTGTCAGACACACCGCAGCTCTCTGGAGTTATTGGTATTCAAGGCTGCATTGTGCTTCAAACAAAGTGCTGTTCGACACAATGGATGCAGTCATATTCAGTCTGAACAGTTTTGTACTGTTGGTAAACCAACAATCTGACAGTGACTCCCACTTTCTGGGAGTTTTCTGGAATGAAAATTGTGCACAAACATATTCAGAACAACTGTCATCCTCCTTTGTATCACACAAAATTATTCTTTTATTGTATCACACCTCTGATTTGTTTCACCACCTCACGTCATGCTGCTCAAACTCGGCTACTCACCTCTCATAAATAATGAATTAGGGCAGACTGTTTGTCTTGTGAAATCGTCTGCGAGTAATGTAAGCGCCTTGCTCAAGGGTGTAGTTGATGAGAGAGCGAAAAATCGGCTTCTCAAGTGCACTGTTCTCGCCTTTAGGCCAGCTGTTCTCTGTAAATGTTTGTTAATGCCTGCTTTAAAATGCTCAACATCCCTGTTGCAGCAAGGATTCCAGTCTGCACAAATATTCTGGTCTAGGGAATGAAAATGCTAGAGTTACCTGTGCATACAAATGAACACTGCATGCAACCGTGTAACATGCAAGCTACAACAACAACAACACAAAAGCACGATTTTCCCAGGAACTCATTACGGAATCAGAGAGGCAGGGCTTAATGTTGTTTTGACTGAATTGTAGTTATCAGTAGGCCACCGTGATGAAGCTCAATTAGAGCAGTATGCTATATGCTCAGCAGAGGTAATCACTGGGTGGAGGGGCAGACTTATGTGGAGGCAGGGATATTCACTCTGAACTGAAAAGGCGAAGGATTCACAATAGGACCTGGAGCCGTGGAGAGCGGCTAATGAGCCTACAAGATTCACTCTTGGTCTCCCCCATAGAGAGGCTTGTCCTGGGCAGAGCGGAGGAGCGAGATGTGTGCGCTCCAACACATTCCATGACGCAGCCCGTCAGAGCCAGGAGCGTAAAATGAAAGTTTGCCTTGCCAATTTTTGGATGAATGAAGGTCTTCTGTGTTGGATTAGAGTCTTAAATCAATCAAGAGACAAGACATTTAAATAAACAATGTGGCTGTATCTCCCCCATTAAACCTGATGTTCCAGAAAGCTCATAAGAACATTTTATTTTGAACCTTCACAATAAAAGACTACAGATATTCTGTACAGATATGCCTAATCCTGAATGCAAAGGAATGACTTTTATGACAACTTTATAGCTTTTTTTGTTGTTGTCTGTGCATTAATTGTGTGAAAACCTTTCTTGTATGGAGATTAAGAAATAATTTATCTGCAGCATTACTTCACAATTAAAGGACAATGTCAGAAACAGAATGTCTTGATTGTCATCATACTCTCACAACATTTTATACACAACATTGGAAGAAATAAATAACAGCAGTGAGTCAAGCAGTTATCAACAAATAATAGACACTATAGGTATATTAAATTGAATGTAAATGACATTTTTTACAGATTGTACAAAGACGAAAATGTAAATGTGATCGTATCAGAGCCTTGGTGTTTTGTGTAGAGTTTGCATGTTCACAGAGTTTCCTTTCATATACTTTCCTTGCTACCAGAGTCCAACGATTTGCCGTTTTGGTGAACCTCAAACTCCAAATCACCTGTACAGTATGTGTGCAATTAAGTGCAAATGGTTCAGTCTGGCTGTGAGACTCCTGTCGTTTGCATTACATATTTATTACTTATAATAGTATTATCATTAATCATACATTACTGATTGCTGACTGTGGTAATCAGGAGATCTGTAATGTTTATTACATAGAATAGAACAAATAAAAACATATAATCCACCTGTCGAAAAAGCTTTTTGCACTAAAAGCTCCTTTTTTAACAGGATTTTAAAAATCTTTTTTTTATTTAATGAGCTATAAGTTGTTTTGACAAAACTGTAGTAATGTTTTTTTTCTTTCTTTTACTTACCATAATGTAATGATTTGATTCCATTCAATCTTCCAGAGTCTGTTTAAGCATATGATTGTCTTTCTGTGCACATTTCATTTTATTACAGACATAATAACGAAGGATAATCAATATTCCAACAATGTCATCCTCAACTATGCGCGGTCTGTCAAATGTCCTCTTGTAGTTATTTAAAAATGGCTTATAAAACATCCATCCAGACTTTTAAACCGACTCGCCTTCTGATTTTTACCCTAAAAGCACATGATTTTTTAAATATGTTTTTATTTAATGAGCTATAAGTTGTTTTGACAAAACTTAAGTAATGCTTTTTTTCCTTACCATCAATGATTTGTGTATTCATTCCTTTTAACCTTCTAGTGTCTTGTGTGAAGCAATGTTTCTTTATACTTTTCATTTGAACACATCATAATGTAGGATAATCAATATTCAGACAATGTCATCCCCAAATATGGGTTGAAGCGAGGTCTGTCAAATTTCCTCCAGTAGTTATTAAAAAGTGGTTTCTAAAACATCCATCCAGACTTTTAAACCGACTCGCCTTCTGATTGGCCGAGCAGCGGTCACGTGGGGGTAGTGCAGTCAGTCGCTGTGCCGCGAGCAGCGCTGAGTGGAGCCTGTCTGCCAACAGCTTCAGCAGCGGCTCTATCTGGAAACCCACTACACTCACTGACAATTAAAAGGAGGCCCCTTTTCTTTCTTATTTCCGAGGAATATTCACCACCATGGGCGACAAGAAGAGCCCTACCAGGTAATGCGACAACCAAATGCCCAATTTCTGCTCGTTTTGTGCGTTTTAGGGCTCGATATTTGCAATGCGTTTCCCTCACACGGGGATCGTTTCTCCCTTTTTTCAGTACGGTATGCCACAGCTAGCTAGAATAGTGCAGTCACTATGGCGGCTTCTCGCTCCCCTTACAAACCCCAGTCACTTAACAGACAAAGGGAATTTTTTCAGAGGAGACGCCTGACATTCCCTGAAACGCTCTTCCGTCTCGACGAAGCCTTTTGCAGGGTCAATGTCGAAATTGACATTGTTTGATATTGCTTTTGTTAGCCGACATGCTAAGCTTTCGATGCCGAATTTTTTTCCAGCAATGCTTCCCCTGCCTGCCTCTGCTAGCCTTAGCTGGCGATGGGATCGGACGATGTGGAGCTGCGTGGTGGATTTTATTTTATTAACCCAAGGACTGGCCGGGACTCGAACCCCAGATTAATGACAACACCATGATCCGAGCTGCACTTAGGAGCTGCTTTTATTACACAACGTGTTATGTTCGTCACAATCTCCTTACTTGTTGTTAAGGGGCGGCAGTAGCTCAGTCTGTAGGGACTTGGAAGGTCGCCGGTTCAAGTCCCAAACAGGCCAGATAAATATGTGAGTACTGTGGACTGGTATCTGGAGAGGTGCCAGTCCACATCATGGCACTGCCGAGGTGCCCTTGAGCAGGACAGACTGGCAGCCTCTTCGCTCTGGAAACCTCTGTATAATGCATTGGTGCACCTGTATTAGAAAGATGGACAGATACTTTAAGTTGGGAAATTGTTTTGTCAGCAGCATTTTGACAGTCTGTAAAATAATTACAAAATGTCTTTGAAATAAAAATAACATAAACTATTTACATATTCTCAGTAGAAAATACATATATTCAGAAGACACACTATAACATATACAGAATACATAAGAATACTCTCTTAAATACCAATCTACTAAAGGGACAGCCACATTTAAACATAGTGTGCTATGTGCGTTTTTCGAATGCATGTGTGTATTTATACTGTACTGTGTTTATCCCGAGGCGACCAATGAAGGCTTATAATCCTAAATCTTAAACAATGCATGAATGTTCAAAAGACTAACTTGACCTCTACGTTTCAGGCCAAAAAGACAAGCCAAACAGACTGCAGATGACGGCTACTGGGACTGTAGCGTGTGCACCTTCAGGAACACCGCCGAGGCTTTCAAGTGCAGCATCTGCGATGTGAGGAAGGGCACATCCACAAGGTAAAGAAGCTCTCTCT